>NC_053456.1:20645729-20945729 GCF_015227805.2 Hirundo rustica | reverse complement strand
CTGAGGTCTGATAAATCTCTCCTCTTCATGAATCTCATGAATATACTTCAGTGTCTTCAGTTGTGTTTATAGCTGTTATAGTGTCATCCATGTTTACCACTGAAGTTTTGCCAAAGGAACCCTCTTGTACTGTCAGAAAAGCCATTGGGACTCCTGAACAGTAACTAGACTTGCCTGCAGCCAGCATAAGCCCCATTCTTCCTAGGCTGTTTCACAAAGGTGAGAGCAAAAGCATCTCTTGCAGCACCTCAAACTCCTCTGTCACCCAATGTAACTTGTTTCAGAAAGCCGTTGGGTTTTTGCACAGAGACAGAGATTTTGGATCTGAAGCTGCAACTTCTTTAGTCACTGAGAGTGGATTTGGCATTTTGTGTGTGATTTATATGGTCATAAAAGGAAATCTCTTACCATAAGTATTTTTGTTTGTTTAAGGTAAGGAATGGATATAATACATCTTATGAAAACACACCCGTGACTGCAAGCAATTTAAAATGGTCTTATGAGTTACAAGAGGCTTCTCAGGCACAGAACACATTTTCAGCACATCAGTCATCAGTAAGTATCATGCAAAATTTGTGTCCAAAGCTTAATTGGAATTGAAGCTGGCCAGAACTGTAGGGGACAATAAAAAGAGTTTTTTCAAATATATTAATGGCAAAATACAGCGTGGAAATAACATCAGCCCGTTACAGGATGAGGATGGTCACCTCACAAACAGGGACAAGGACAGGGCAGAGGTGTTTAATGCATTCATTGCTTCTGTCTTCAACAGAGATGACAGACTAAGGGGGTCTCAGTGTCCTGAGCTGGAAGACCATGACTGCAAGAATAATCAACTAACTCCCAGTAAACCCTGAAATTATGTGGGATATTATGCTGCAGCTGGATCCTTACAAATCTATGGGACCTGATGTGATTCATCCAAGAATCCTCAAAAAGCTAGCTGATGTCATTGCAAAACCCCTCTCAATGATTTTTGAGCAATCTTGGGAATCTGGAGAGGTCCCAGCTGATTGGAAGCTGGCAAACATTGTCCCAGTTTTCAAGAAGGACATGAAATAACATTCTGGAAACTACAGGCCTGTTGGTGTCATTTCAGTGCCTGGTAAAGTTACGGAGAAGATTATTCTGGGAGGTATTTAAAAAGACCTGAAAGACAATGCAGCCATTGGTCACAGCCAGCACAGCTTCATGAGAGTAAAGTCTTACTTATCAAACCCGATTTCCTTTTATGGCACTGTAACCCACCTAGCTGAGCAAAGGAAGCCAGTTGATGTAATCTCCTTGGATTTCAGTGGAGCTGTTGTTACTGTCTCTCCCAGGATCCTTCACAACTAAATGCCTGGCACAGAGCTGGATAACCACGTCATTGCAATGGGAGAGCTTGTGGCTCATTTTGGGCACAAAAGGGTTATAGTGAATGGGGTGACACCAGACGGGTGTCCAGTCACTAGGGGAGTTCCACAAGGTCCCATCTTCAGCCATGTGCTCCTTAACGTCCTCATAAATGGCTTGGATGCAGGCCAGAAGTGATACTAAGCAAGTTCACAGATGATGCAAAACTGAGAGGAGCTGTTCACTCCTTAAAGTCAGGAAGGGACTGCAGTGAGACCTCCACAAATTAGAGGGCTGGGCAACACCAGCCATATGAAGTTCAGCAATTGAAAATGCCAGGTTCTGGACCTGGGTTTGGACAATCCTGAATGCATGGACAGACTGGGGAATGAGGTGCTGGAGAGCAGTGCCACAGAGAGGGACCTGGGGGTTCTCACTGGTGAGCTGAATGTGAGTCTGCAGTGCCCTGTCCTGGGGGGCATCAGGCACTGCATGGCCAGCTGGGCAAGAGAGGGATTGTTCTGCTCTGCTCTGCTGTGCACTGGGGTGGCCTCACCTGGAGTCAGTTTTGGGCACCACAGTGTAAGGCATTAAACTATAGAGACCATGCAAAGGAGGGCCATGAAGATGGTGAAGGGCCTTGAGAAGGAACTGTATGAGGAGCAGCTGAGGTCACTTGGTCTGTTCAGCCTGGACGAGACTGAGGAGATACCTCACTGCAGTCACAGCTTCCAGTGAGGGGAAGACAAGAGTCAGGAACTGATCTCTTCTCTCTGTTAACCAGTGCCAGGACCAGAGGGAATGACCTGAAGTGGTGTTAAGGGAGGTTCAGGTTGGTACCAGGGAAAGGTTATTCACCCAAACAGTGGGCAGGCACTGGAACAGGCTCCCCACAGAAGTGGTCACAGCACCAAGCCTGACAGAGTTCAAGAAGTGTTTGGACAACAGTCTCAGGCACATGGTGTGACTCTTGGGGATATCCTGTGCAAGGCCAGGAGTTGAATTCAATGATCTGGATTGGTCCCTTCTAACTTAGCATAGTTTATGATTCTGTGATTCTGTGAAATGTACCTCTGCTAGACACAGGAGGTACACCTTCTCTGTGCCTCAGATCTTGGAGTATTATTCTCTGGAATTTGGATGTTATGAAGTAACTTTAGTCAGAAAGTTACCCAGTAATAAATTCACTGCATTGCATAAAGTATTTCTCTGAATTGTTTTAGAAATTATTTTGCTTTATGGTAAAAATTCTCTTTCATTCTAGACATAAGCACAAATTACGTATCACGTCATGATTCTTTACTTCAGTGGTAAAGAGGTTAACAGGATTGTGTGTTTGTACTACACATGTTCCCTGAGAAGCATTAGGGGCTTAGAATCAGAAAAATGCCATTTAGGTTTCATTTTTTAAAATGGATAGTGTACATGAGATCTAAATGATGAGACCAACACTGTAGGATACAGATGGCAACGACTTGTAGCTCTTGCTTTCAGGAGGCTGATATAAATTCTGCTTCAGTAAATTCTGTAGTTATGATGAGGTTACTTGAGAAAGGGGTTTTTTGGTTTTTTTTTTTGGTGTCTGACTGCCTTTTTGTGAATAACAAAATCCTTTGTGATTCTGTAGCTTTCTGTTATTTCTCCAATGGGTGTAATATCTTGAGATTTTACAATACCCTTCTAACACCGAGAGGTTGCAGTGCTTTCATGTTGCAAGAGATGCACCTTGCAAGGTAAATAAAAACAGATTATTTTCGACACATGTATGGGAATATAAAAACAGAGTAGAAAATTGACAAAAACCCTTAGTATTCTCAAATATTCATGTATACTAAACCAAAACCAAACTGTCATCAACTATTTTTTGCAATCATCTTGTCTGTGAGATGCTTGTTATTCTGTAGTTTGTAGTTAATCATACATTATAGTTTTATTGAGTGTACATATAATGTTCTTTGAATAAAAAAGGCTGATCTCTAATGCATTCATTTATTAAATGCATGGATAGAATTAGTTCCTCCAACCAGGAAATTTATGAAATTAAGCCGAAGTGGTTTATAAGTCTAGTAAAGGATGATTAAAGTTCCACCATTATGCTGATGGTGGAACTTTCATCATGATTCATTCATGATGATGGAAATGACATCTCATGCACCAGGCAGATACATGTTGGGTTTCTATGTAAAAGCTAGCTACATTAAAAGCCAGGTTAAGTCTACTAATGTGTAAAGAGGATGCAGACTCAACTGATATATCATAATAAGAAGGTTGAATTCACTGAGAACCTGGCAATAGGTGTTTTTAAAACTAGAAGATTGAGCACATTTGATCGTCAGTCTCTTGCCGAGTGACAAGATTAATGGTTTATTGAAGCATAGCCAGTAAATTTGTGTTTGGTACAGAACAGACTGAACAAAGAAGGAATCTGTTTAAAGATATTTCTGATAACCTTAGAAAGAATAAGAGTTTTTCTTACTCTTCTTATACTGCAAATTTAACTCTGTTTAAAGTCTGTGCCAGAGGCTGTGGACGACTGTGCTGCAAAGTAAGTAGAATACATGATTTGGAAAGTTTTGACAAACAGCTGATATCTGCCTCTGACTTGGCAGAATGCAGATCTTTCTGACCATAATGAACAGTCAGGGAGAACTTGCTTAAAATGTGAATGAGAGAATCAGAATATTCAAACATAATGTGGAACTGGATGTTGCATAGAGCGAGCCAAACACTTCGTTTGTCAAGAAAAAAAAAGGCAGAAATCCTTTCTTCTATCAATTTATAAAAACAAAACAAAACCAACCACTCTATGAAATACAATTCAAGAAACAGTGGAAAAGATTTGCCAGATAGTCTACTTGATAGTAGATGCAGTATATATTTTGTTCTGGGAGTAGTTATTGTCACTAAATAGGTGTAAATACTTTTAGGAAGGCCAGGACTAAGTAAAAGCTAGAACTGTTCTCAAACATTTACACTTGATGATGCAAATCTAACTCCAAAGGGAAATAGTATTCTGTAACTAGTTCCAGATGTACTTGTAAAAGTTACAATGAAGAGGTAATTATGTTGTAAATAGTGGGAATGCTTTTCTTCATCAAAGTGAGAGTTTCTTTATTCCTGGACTCAGTTAGCTGGAATAAGAAATACACACTGGGAAGAGCAATTCTAAACCCCTGTTACTGATTCTCTAAATTACTCTTTCCAGGACAATCAGTATTTGCTTCAGACAGATCCTCTTTCTGATGAATGGAAACTCTACACTGAATACATGGAACACATGATTGTAGATGGGCTGTTCAAAGCTATCAAGTGTTTTCTTCAGTATCTGAATGAAAACACTGAGACAACATTTAAATCTACTCCTTTATTTGAAGTGCAGCTTTTTCTTAATAGTAGTGAAATAACTTTTAAACCTGCTTTGGACTTAATGTCAATGACAATTTCTGTGATATTATGGGGGGACTAATCAAAAACAGCTATGATGCTGCATCATCTCTAGACAGATTGTCAAATACTTTGGAAAATACCTTTTTCACTTATTCTTACTATTGCTACTTTTCCTTTAGGTTTTTTGCTGTTGTTGTTCTTGTTGTTTGTTTGTTTGGGTTTTTGTTGTTGTTGGGGGTTTTTTGTTTGTTTGTTTTTAAGTGTCACAATTGACCTTTCCTCTAGGCATTTCAATGTAGCAGTTTTCCCAGCAGACTCACCTCTATCCAATGGCTTATTCCAGGAAGGCTAATATCTCAGGAGAGGCTGTGAGGACTTTTCCCATCTGTTCCCAGTGAGCTGTCATATTCTACTCACCGTAACCTCTGCTTCTCTTGTTTTATGAATATATCCAGTCATTTCCATCAGGCATCAGCACATATTTTTATAATTATATTGGCTAACTTCTTTTTAACTTCTTCTGGTTCACTTGCCCAATTGAGAGTGTCTTTCTAATACCCACTGAAATCTGCAGCTGGATGGACTCTCTTCAAAGCTGGTTCATGGATTTGCCTTTTACTTTCAGTTGTGCACTGTGCACAGGCAGTCTTTGGCTTTACAGTACCTGTTTTACTGAGAATTTGGTGTCAAATGACTTCCACATATTCCAGGTTGGGCATTTGTCAAGAATGACTGGTTTCTTTGTGAGTATAGGTTGAATGTCTGCTTTCTTGGTTACTACTTCTCATCAAGACACCTGATACTGTTTCTGTTCCCAGATCTGCAAGTATAGCTGAGCTATGTATCTGCAATAATTTCCTTCTTTATAAGCTGTGAGGATATGTCTACAGATAACTGACAAAAGTGCTTAGTGAATTAGAGTGGAACAATTTTTCTAGAAATTTAACATTAATGCAAGTTTTTGTGCAAGAGTATTTTTGCCAGGCTAGCAGGACCTGCAAAAGTCTTTTTGCAATTTCTTCCTTTTGCAGTTTTTTTTTTCTATGTGACGGAAATAAATATCAATAAATAAATATATCAAAATATCACAGTTTATACAGGCAAAATATTAAATATAATTTTATTACATTGTACAATAGTGAAAAGGAGACAAAGGACAAAGTTGGACACAATATTGCATTTTTTGGAGCCCTACTGGAAAGTAACTGATGACTGATGGTCATAAGTATCTGAATCACAGTTCATCTCACTAGCAAGTGCTGTAAGTTAAATCAACATGTTGGAGGATGTGAGTAATAACAAGTGCACTGTTTTGTCTCTAGCTGATGACAGTAGGTACTTCGAATTTTTGATGTTAGTGTGATGCATGAAACAGAAATTATAATACTTGAGAAATATGTATCCAAGCAGTCATTTCCTATTAAGTTGTTTCAGGGAGCAGACAGGAAACCTGCTGCTAACTGACAAGTTATAATTGTCATTGCCATCAGTGCAATATCTTGGGTCTTGGCATGCGACTTAGCTTTAAGGATGTCTTTTCTTTCTTGAATTAATCTTTGCTTCTACTGCTTTTTCACTTTTGGATGTTCATTTAGAATTATGTAGACCAGATGGACACCCTGGAAGAAATGCCAAGTAACTATGAGGAAGAGGGACTTGGTCACTGTCTGGAACAACATTTTAACAAAGAGTGGTACTCAATGGATTGATGATAAAATTGGCTGTGTGAAGCAGTTTCCACTCAGAGGACAATTTCTTAGCAGAGGGAAGCTGAAATTTTGTTAAAATTCTGAGGATCCAAAATGTTCATGAGACTTACTGAATTCTATGAAACAGGTATTTCCATTCTTGCAGAGGCTCCTTTGCTTTCATTTCCTGTGCCTATTAATGAAATATCAATAATTCTACTATTTTTTTGTCTTGTTTAAAATCTCTTCTTGTTCATAAGGTTTCTTCTTTTCTTCTTCTTCTTTTTAGGACTAATATGCTACATAAGTTAATGAATCTTCAAATCAGAAGAATTTTTAATAGTTGCTTCAGATCAAGTTGACCATAAGCTTTTTAATTTTAATTGATGAATTTAATTTAAAAGGGGACCTCAAATTTTAGGGAAAACACCTCAGGTTTAGTCAAGCTTCTCTAGTTTGTGTTGAATAGATTTTTTTTTTATTTATACATCCGTGAGCACAAATATACATATATATGCATACGTGTGTAATCCTCCTCTTTAAATGTGTGTGTGTATATATATGAGAGGGATGGATTGAATTATCTCTTTAAATCCTCTCCATCCCTTTAAGCCATGAGACAATAGAGATATTTTGCAGACTTTCGATCCATTCTTTGGGAGAGGAACTCTTTGAAATTGGTAGCAGTCCTGAACTCTTTCAAAAGACGGATGTGGATCACAGTGCTGTACCCATCCTCTCCAATGCCCATCCGAGCTATTTCTTGCTGTCAGACAGCAACTCCCTGCCCCTGATTCTGCAGTGCAGAGAACCTCAATAGGGTTATTACTTGAACCATATGCAGTAGATGCAGAAAGGGAAGAGATAGTCAAGAGTAAATGACTCCATTATATTTCTCAACAATAACTTGTCACTTGTGTGAAATGCATTTCTCTCTTGCTTAAAAAAAAGGGGAAAAAGAAGCCCACCAACTAAGCCTTGACACCATGCCTCTGTGTTTTATTTGATTGAATTTACTTGTTCATTAATATTTTTTATGTGTTTGGTTTGCTTTAAGTTTTCAGGTGTTCTGTGCTAATTACCTGTCCTAGGTTACAATGTAAGATGCACCCAAAGTATGTATTCTATCACCATCTACATGAGCTGTTGCAACTAGGTTGGGCAGTGTTTCCCTTGCCCCCTGTCTCAGGATGATCTTCTGTTAATGGCCCATCAATGCCCTGCTGCATGACTCATCGATAACTCCCTCCAGGAGCTATCTCTGTTTAATGGGCAATCAAGGACCCATTGCATGACTGATTAAATGATATCAGCCCATTGTGAGATGCTCCAGCCAGGGGGAGGAGCCAAGCATTCCCACCTGGATATAATCTGGCATTTGGGACAGCACAGGCAGCCTTACCCACTGGATTCCCAAAGGACAAGAGCTACCAGACTTTTTTTTTATGGGATCACTGCGTCAACAGCACTTCATCTGGACTGCTACCACCACAGTTTCAGGTTGTATTCTGACTCTGTCAGTGAACTTTTGTACTATCGCTTTGCCTTTTTTTTTTTTTTTTTTTTTTTTCTTCCCTCCTCCTATTAAATTGTTTTTCTGACTTGGAGTCTCTCACTGGTTTTGCTTTCAAGACAGCACATTACCTCAACATTTTCTTACATTACATATTGCTGAAGGGAGAGGCTCACTCATGAAACAAGAGACAGCAAGAGACAGGCTAGTTAATAAAGTGTGAGGAGGAGAGTACACAACTCTGGATGAAATAGTGAGACATGCATGGAATAGTAAAAGTTGGGAAAGTTCTCCAAGATTGTTATGTCCCACCTTGACCCAATACCTCCATGCCCATTAAACCTTATGGTGAAGTGCCATCTTTACCTGCTTTTTGAACATTTTCAGGAATGGTGACTCTACTGCTTCCCTGGGGAGTCTGTTTCAGTGCTTAGCCACTCCTTCAGTGATCCAATGGCTATGCAGGGCCTGGAATCCATAAACTATATTTTCAAAGTCTTAGAACTTACCTCTTGAGAACTTGCAGATAGCAGCTGGGGCTGAGGCTCCCACGGAAAACTAGAGGTAAGAATTAATCATAACAGCTCTAAAACTTTGGTCCATACTTAATATAAGAGTATAAAAATAACCCTAAATATATTTGGTTTGGGAGTTTTTTTAGAGCTCTTTACCTTGGACACTTCTACTGAATCCATTTTTAAAAATATAATGATGTTTGCTGCCTGTTCCCAATTCTAAGGAAAATGTTCTGTTGACTTAGTTGTGTCCAAAATAGGAACATTGTCCATTTTTCTCAGTGTCCCCAAGTTTCATTCAAGAGACTTAATAAGAGGTGTTTATCAATGTTGTACCAGCATTGCCCTCCTAGGACTCAATTTAAAAATTTCACCTAAATAGTCATGTGCTAATAGCATTTTTGATGTCAGATTTTAACTATGGATCTCTTTTACTAATGAAACATAGATTTCAAGGCCAGCCAGGACCATTAGTTTATGTGGCCTGCCTTTCACAGAATTAGATTTCCATACTGCACAAATATGCCCTAGAAGGCCCACTAAAATTTTTTTATTTTTATTTTCATGTTTGTTCTTTCATTTCAGTTATTCCTGAAATGCAGTCAAAAATCTAACATTTGCTTCTCTCCAACCCTTTGGGCTAAGAGCAGAGCTGAGGGATGCAGAAGGATCACATGGCTCAAATAGCCAAAGATTTTTGGTCGGGGTTTCAGCACAGCACGTGAGAGATGGTAGACTTAATCCACTGTCTGATTTACAGCAGAACCTTGGTTTTGCTGCTCTCTCACATTCCAGACAAATGCATGAAACATGGGGAAATCCACTGCTGCATTTTGATATATACAAGTTTTACATAAAACCTGTAGAAATGTTGGTTCTGTCTCCTGTCCTGCTGGGACAAAAATAATTTTTGAAACATGAACATTTCTGGTTAAATGAAAATTCTTTTTCCAGATGATCTGAGCTAAAAAAACTCACAGGTAGCATATGATTTTGATTTGGCAAACAAATACTGAAAATATCTCAATTCACCTCTGCTCCAAAATTAAAATATTTTTCTGTGCATAACCTGAGGCAGGTTAAATCCCTTTACTATAAAATCTACAGAGTAATCTTAAACTTGCAGGATTAGGGCTTCCCCTTTTTTTGTGCAGGTAGGTCATGTAATTAGTAGCTTAATTGCTTTGCAGATGTGCAAACTATCAGTGTCCTGAGTGCACTGATAATGGCCCTGACCAGCTCCTCCCCACACCCAGGGGACTCCACAGAAGCTCATTCCCGTGGCTTCACTTTCTCTAAGGTGCAGGGTGACACCTGGCACTGCTGCCATGCTTCAGGCTCTCTGTGGCTGGGCCCTTGGTTGATGAGGGTGTTGTCTGCTGGGGTAATTTTCTGCTCCAGACTCACCTTCCTGTGGGAAGCAGCCAGCCCTTGCTGCTCCGTGATGAGTATGTGCCTGATTGCATGTGGACGTACAGAAATGGTGCAGAGATGGTACATGTGAATTGGAAGTAATCCTCTTGAAAACTTGAACCATGCTCTTTAACGTAACTTTAATTAAAGTAGTGTTGGCAGACCAAAAATTGAAACAGTAAAAATAGCACCATTAAAATGTTTGATTTTTTTTCAGCATGTAAAACATCGGTTCTTTATGAATCTGAGTTTTGCTATCTACCTGATTTTTCCAAGTGACTAAATGTGTTTCTGTAGTTATTTTTTCCCTAGCATCATTTGCAGGAAATGTAAAGGCTTTCACTGCATATGAAAACAGGGACTCTTTCCCATTTATTTCTTTACTATTCATTTTAAGCTGTCATGCCTCTTAATGCAGCTGAAAAATAAACTTCACCTGCATGGGAATATCCATTTTAAAGAACAATTTATAGACAAGTATTTCATTGTATTCTTACTTACACATTGTCAGAGGACTCCTAGTGTTTATTAAACTTCTAGCCACTTTCTTTAAATAGTGATAGGAAACCTTTCTGAGTTATATAACTTTGCAAGGAGGTAATGAGGTTCAGCTGTGTCACAGGATTGTGAAATTAAGTTGAATGACATTCAGAGTAAACACAGATGTTTGCAAAAGCCTCATGTAACTTTCTCAAAACAACATCAAGAGAAAAAACCTTTATCTTTGTGTAACTTTGCCTTTAAATTATTGTCTAATTGCACTGATGTGAGCGAGTCCACGTCCATATTCAACTAGACTTGTGGCTGACCTTTTTGTCAGCAACAGGTATACCTCATAGAACAGATGAGAGTTTAGAATGTCGAACAGGAAGGTAAGGAACATGACTTTGGTTTTTTGGACCAGACTGGGTTCAGGCACACCCTTGTTAAGCACAAAACAACTTAACGGGTTTGAGGCTTACTAATATATTCAGTTGTCACTATGTGTATTTTTGTGCCTTTCATATGAGTGGGTCAAAATCATGTATTTCTTGAACTATTTTATCATGAGTTGCATCACTTAGGTATTTTTTGTGTTGCTGAGGATTATTTCCAAATTAATATACATAAACATGTTCTAACTAGAAAATCCAAGATGTTGTAAAGAATTTTAATCTTTCCAATATACTGTGTTTAGCAAGTTACTCTGTGTAAAGAGTCCATCTTTGTCACTACATAACAACAGGGAAGGAATTACACAAACTCAACTAATATTTTTCAAAAAAAAAGGGAAAAAGAAGGGAATGCTGGGGAGAATGAAAGTATGTGTGTTTGTGTGTGGGAGTTGGAATGTGGTTAGAAATTACCTGAAACATGGAAGACTCTTAAAAAGATTGATTGCACTCTAAAGTGGTACCTCTACAGTCCAAAGAAGTGTTGGTTATCAGAAAAAATGTGTACTTTTGGAGGAGAGATCAGTCCTGTGCTCTGAACCAAATAGTTTTTCATTTTTTGTTCTGACAACAAGGTGGTGGCAAGCTTCACTGAACTGAGAAATTGTAAACTCTTAGAAAAGGCTGTCTAAAGATAACAATTCAATGTTAATGCGTAATGTATTCTGAATTAATCTGATAATTTAAAGCCCACTCCACCAAAATGGGAGTGATGCTTGGGTCCTCTTTATCTTCAATTATGTCTAATCTGTTTCTAATTTAAACATGATAATGCTGTTGTCAGATCAAATATAGATTTTAAATGTTTTATTCTTCTCCATTGGGAATGTTTTAAATTTATGTGGACTTTCAAATGTATGTGGGCAGTACTGACTGATTCTAATAAAGTTTTAGGTAAATTTAAAGGAAATAAGAGAGCTTAGAAGTTAAATGGCTCATAGTTTGTGAGAGGGAACATATTTAATTAATGGCAACTAAGGAAAAGTTAGGGAACAGTCTGCATGGATTACCTGCTTAATCTCTAAGGAACCCTCATTCTGTAAGTGAGTTGTATCTTTCAGGTGAAACAGCATGGGTTTAGAAAAAGGTGTTGTAAAAACAAAGTGCCCTTTGAGCTTGTTACTCAAGTATTTTCCAGGATATGGGTAAGTTAAGAATAACCATGATTTTATGAACTGCTATGATATGTCTGTCACTGTCAAAATCTTGGAGTACTAATCAGAATTTACAGTCAAAATAAAAACTGCATCAACATTCTTTATCAAGGTATATCCTTAAGTATTCCTCATTGTGACAACAACAATGACAAAAAAAAACAAACACAAAAAAGCTTTCCCAACTATATATATATAGATATATATTTTGGAGAAAGTGTAGCTAATCTGAGTACATTGCATTTTGAATGTCCATTCTCATGATCTCTGCATTGAGGAATATTCACAAATCTCAAATAAAACAGCTGATAAACTATTTAAAAGAGGATTTTTTTTTTCTCTTTCACGATCAGGAACTAAATTAAGAATCCACCTGTATTCTTTGAAAATTCAGTTGATGAAACATTGAAATGATTCTAAAATATATTCTGATTGCAGGCTGATTATGAACTTTGGTCTCAAGTTAAAGTAGTCTCTTTATTTGTGCTTCCTCCTCATCTTTTGATTTGTCAGTGGAGTGTTTTTTGAGCATGTGGGGCTCAGTGACTGCCAAATTGGTAAAAATAAGGGGAGAGATGGTGATGTGTGTGGTGTGGTCCCCTTTACTTATTTTGGGGTTTTTAGTGGGGTTTGGGTTGGTGCAGAACAATTGTTCAGTTTTGTGTAACCTGCTGACTGGCTGAGGCTGCAATCAATCTCACTGTCTGTGCCCTTGATAAAGATATAAGAAACTACCAGTGCCAAGACACCACTCATCACCAGCCTCCATGTGAATGTAGAGTCGCTGACCATAAACCCCTGTGCCAATCCAGCCCATTCCTTACCCACTGAGTAGCCCACCCTTCGTGTCTGTGTCCATTCCCAATTTGGAGATGAAGATAGTCTGTGAGACTGTTGTGGGCTTTACAGAATGTTAGGTAGATGACATCGCTTAGTCTTCCCTCATAGAAGGCCACCATATTGCTCAGGGACAGTTTGTTATTAGTGAAGCTGTGCTGGCTGTCTCAGATCATCAACTTGTCTTGTACATGTTGTTTTATTGTAGTTTTCACCTTGCTTAACCTTGCAAGAGCTGTAATGGAAACATATATGTGAGGAAACTCTTTACAAAAAGAATCTTGATTCGCAGCACCATTCTTGTGATTTCCAAAAAATAATCCTAAATCCCACTTGAAGGGGACTTTACTACCACTTGGCGTTGAAAAGCAATGCTATGAGAAAGCGTCAAATTATTCTGAATGACCTTACACTTTCATATAGAAAACAGCAATGCTGAATAAGAAAAATAGATGCCATAAGGACACCAGTCACTGGTAATCCAGCAGCCTGACTCCTTAGCTGTCAGATGTTTCCTCTGAATTTTGACTATATTTATTAACATTCATGTAATAGGCTCTATCTGCTGTAAACTTACTTTATCCCTTTGCTTATGCAAAAGATTCATGCATTTGCCTGCCTAATGAGGATCCAATCATGAACAAAAAATAACGTAGAGCAGGAGTTGCTTGTTCAAATTTGTGCATAGATAACTTTTGCAGCCTAATCTGGGTGCTTTTGAGTTATAAACTCAGGATATAAAATGATACACGTACACTAGGAGAACAAAAGTGATGTTTATAATTTTATTTATAGTAAAACAGCATAAAATTATATTAATTTGTGTTATGGCTGTAGTTCTCTTTTTGTGTTGCTGTCTTACATCTGTCCTCCCATGCTAAATATACAGATTGGTTTGCTCCTTTATTTTCCTGGAAAAAGCTCATTTGACTTGTTTGCTCAGCAATGGTCTCATTCATTGCACTGTTAAGCAGCAAAGTGGATCCCTCACTGTGACATAGTGAGGATAACAATTTGCTATGTGGATAGGAATTTAAAAAAAAAAAAAAAATTCAAAAGAGGAATAACTTTCTCAAATTTTGCCCTAATATTGTTTAATTCAAATAGGTCCTAGAAGTTCATTTCCACAGGGCTAAATGAAGCTATTAACTTCTAATTAAACAAATGAACAAGGGAAAAGCTCACTTGGGACCCTCAAACACAGAATTGTTTCAAATAGGTTGCTTAATGTTTGTAATTCTCTCAACATGTCCTATTCTTGTCCTTTACTGTATTTGAAATATTCTCACTTGTCTGTCACTTCTGTTGTCTGACTGGAGAACAAGCCATCCAGATGAGAGATTATCTGCTTTGCCTTGCTTTTATAATAATTTGATGGCTTTGTGATTTTTAGAAGTGTGTGTATGAGACTACAGGTATATGTCTAAATACATATATGCTTATACATTTGTTTATAGTGGCAGAATTGATGAGTCCAGCAATTTTCTGTGACGTGTTGACAGTGAGCAGACCTTTGTTTGCAGAGAAAAAAAAAAAAAAATCCCATCATTAGTACATTGCAGAGGCCTGGCACTCACGGTCCCCTATTAGCTTTATGCATTACTGACCTCCACAGGCATTTCAGGGGAAAACACAGCAGGAGGAGACGAAGGTCGGTACAGGAAGTGTTGCTGCTTTTGCAGGCAAGTATTGTGTATTTAATCATTGTCTTACACCTTGCATATAAGACTTGACTGTTCTTTCTGGTAAAATTATTGGTCTGTAAGAATGTGGGTTTTTTTTTCTTATTTCAATCTAAGAGGATCAGTGATAAAGAGCCCTGTCAAGTTCCACTGGGTCTGTGTCCCGCTATACTTCAAAACCCAAATGGAGCTGTGATCATGCCGAAGTTCTCTGGGTTCGACTGATCAAGACACAATTGAGTGCATTATTCTTCCTCATTGGTTCACGCTAAGATTGTCTGTGTATACGAAACCCAGATTTGAAGATGTGATGAAATGTGAGTAGAACCCCTTCCTGTCCCATTCTAACAGCTGGATTTAATATGTTTATTTCCTCTTTACATAGAATTTTTCAATAATTAAGAAAAGTGGTGTGATACTCATCAATGTCTGTGTGTTTAAGTTTTGAATACAAAAAGGCTCTTTATCTATTAACACCTCTAAAAGGTTTAGACTACAGGAAATCCTTGAAGCAGAGGGGAATGTTTGAGTTTAAATAGGCATCCAGAGAATTTTTCTAGTGTGTAAAATTCTTTGATTATTTGAAAATGTAAATCTATTGGCTAGATAATTGAAAAAAAATAGAATGGGTCTAGAATCTTAGTGAATTTCCTGATATTCCTCTAACAGCAAATATGCTGCTTTCTAAATTTTAATATTTTTCATAAGTTAAGGGTGGTTTCATGGTGACTGGGGGCCACCATTTGTAGAATCCAGCTTACCATGATGATGGGAACTAAGCAGCATTTCTGTAGGTTTTTTTCTTGGACAAAATGAGGAAATCAAGTTAATGGTCTGCCTCTGCTCTTCATCTTTTATTTCAAAGAGAAAAATACAATCCATGCCTGTATGATTGCATGGACCTAGTTAAGCAAGCTTTAGATGAGCTCTAATTTGTTTATGGCACTGAAGCCACAGAACCATGGCTTATCAGCAACAAAGTAATACAGGCATAAGCTGTGATTTAAAAAAAAATTAAAAAGTGTAGATAGAGTATTGTGCTGTAGACTTGAAGTGATTGCAGAGTATCCAGTATTCTAGGGGCATGCTACTGTCTTGTATTGCTGCAAGTGTCTGGCTCGATTCCCAGGCCTGTGACTCAGTTCTTGAATGGTCAGAATCAGGAAACACCACAGAGTTATGGGGATATGTCAAACAAAACAGGCTCTGAGTATGTCTCATGCTTAGCACATATGCAGAATGAATATTTGAGGAAGGAACTTTGAAATAATGCTATTTGGGATTTTGCTCAAGCTTTCTGAACCTATGAACTCTCCTAAGAAACAATCTGAAATTATTTTGTCTGTGAACTGAACAGTATTATAAAGTGAAGTCTTAGACTTCTGTCTTAGTTTAACTCACTTGCATAAAAAAGCACAAGTATTTCATTATCATAACCCTCCTTTGGATGGAAATGCATTAGTGGTGTCTGCAGGAATAGGGAATGAAGAGTAGTGAGAAGAAAAAGCCTCACACAGTACCATGTGAACCTACAGTGTATGCCTCAATTTGTACCTTTTCAGTATCTGACAGTGAATGATAACATTATTGCAATGGTATTTACTGGCACTGCTGGAGTATGGGGTCTGTCATTTTTTTCTATTCTGAATTGTTGTGCATGGCTTTAAAAAGTGCCCGAGGCTGAAATGTGTTTCAGAGGTCGTCAAGGAGGAAACAAAGTGTTTTTTTCCCTACTTTTTATGAAATTCAGCAAATCAATTTGAAGCTGGAGGAGTTCCAAACCTAAATGCACATTATTATGGATTCAGATGTATAAGATGGTTCCTGGTGGGGATAAGTTTGTCATAGTGTCTTTCAGGAAATTATACGACTGTCTTCCGTTTTCTTCTATGTTTCTTTAGCCTAAAGAAAGGAGGTTTCAAAATGGCCATTTAATAATCCCCAAAAGAATAACCTTTGCAGCAGTCCTATTTTATAACATAAGAACTATGAAAACCTGGCCTTGGATGGATTATAACAGAATCCTGTCTATTGACTTATATTTTATGATTAAGTCACTAATCTGGCATCCAGCTTTACTTGCATTTGTTCAGAATGACAGGAGTCCCTTTCAGTGGTCATCACAGATTTCTCCTTTCATCAGCTTTTCCTCAGAGGTAATTGCAGCTGTACACAAGCCATTCAGTCTCCAAAAGAGGACAAAATTTATTTTAATGTCCATGAGTGCACTGTTACCTCAGAGATGAAGTATTGTTGTGGAAGAATAGGAAAAGCTCCTTCTGCTCTGATGAAACAGAGTGCCTGACAAGATTAGGAAGCAAAAGATCTTCCTGATTTATTTAATTATTTCTACATGAGCAAAACATTGTTCAGCTTTTAAAACTAAGTTGATTTTAAGCTTGAACTCTTTTTACAGAACCCAAATCTTTTGTAAAGCTTATTTCTAAATACATTCTATTGGTTTTAGTGTCTTGTACCATAGTGATTTTTGCCACTGCAATGGAATTGCAGTAACTGTAAGCGGGAGTGTTGCAGCTAACTGGTTTTTGTTAATGAGAATTTTTAATACTCGTGAAGTACTTGAAGTTTTCAATTCAATGAGTTCAATCATTAGTTCCAAAGCAAAAGCATATGCTTCTGCATGTTCGGTGGACTCTTTTTTTGCATTCTAGTCCACTGCCTTACATGTGGAAAATACTTATAATTGTGGTTATACATCATTTTAGAGTGTCTCCTAGAGCTGTTTGCATAGTGGAGTAATTTCTCAGGAATAAAGTCACTCCATACCAGTGTAGAGCATCCAGACAGTGAGTTACTTAGAGTAGCTGTAATGCAACCTTGTTTACTGAATACATATTCCATGGGATTTTTTCTGGAGAAGTTCAAGGGAGAACTTTTGGATTTTTTTTTTTCCCCACTAATATTATTTCCATTAAAAGATCCAGTTTTATTTGTAGTCCTTGCTTATACTAAAGCAGGTAAATAATGTATACTTTTCTTTCAGTTTCACTGGGTATCAAATATTTACCTTAGCTGAATTTTCTTTGAGAATCTTGAGACAAATTCAGCCAGTGCATTTTATGAATATAATATCTGCTTATCTCAGGTTTGAAATTTACTTTTTTCTTTTTTGTTGTATGCGCACCTCTCATCAATTAATGCAACTGAAAAGACAGTGAATAAGAAGTGAACTGATTCCTAGTTTTGGAATTTTAATACTTTAGAAATGTCTCTTAGCTTTGAAAACAAGCCAAAAATCAAACCACGAAGTTGAGGATTCCTTCCCTATAACAAACAGAATTCTAGCACAAAGGATAAAAATCCTCTTAGGTTACTTTTCAACATCAGTAGGTTTTAGATGTTGAAACTTACATTGTTGCATTTGTATACCATACATATTCATAAATATTCACCTGCTGATGAGTTGGAAACCATGGGCATTGCTTAGAATGTAGTAGGAGCTGTTTGTTTATTTTTAAAATTTTATAGACAAGTATTAAAGATTGGATGAAAACCCCATGGAAACAAATAAATGATGAGCACATGGAGATGGAGCTCAGAAGATTTGCAAATGTGATCATTTCCCTAATGAACAGTGTTTCACTACTTGAAATAATCTCTCGTGTTCTGAGTACTCTGCATTATGTAGGAGCCTGTAGCTTGTTAAATTCCCTTCATTAGAGGGTTTTTGAACTCAAAGGATTAAAAAATTGGGGAAACAAGTATTACAGGATTGAACTCCCAAATCTCAAAGTACTTCTGAAAATATCCCTCTGAGTTTTTTTTATTCTTCTGTAACCAGCAAATTACCCAGCTGGCTTTCATATAAGATTCAGAAGTCAAATTCCAAGATGCAGTCACTACCCTGCTTGCTTCTTTATTGCTTCTGTCATTTTGTTCACAAAGGTCTGCTGTGTAAGAATTGAAGACCTGTCAAAGCACTAGGACATGGGATATGTGCTTTTCAATCAAGGATTAAGTATCTGAAAAGAGCTGAAGTTTAAGGAATTAAAACTTCTTGCAATTCAGAACCCAGCAATTATGGACACAATAGTCTTTGTTTTCTGGATTTGCAGAATTTTGGATAACTTTACTCCGGAAGTGTTTGTGCCTTATTTCTAAGGCAAAGTTGCCAGGCGAATAACACATTGAGGACATTTTATTTGTTAAACTGCGCAGAGGAGATGTGAGACAAACAGATATGTGTAGCTAAAGCAGCAGGAGAAATGGCAGTAGAAAGAGATAGATGCACACAATGGTGAATGTAAACTAACATCCTAGGGGTGGCTTATAGGAATGAAATATCTTCTGGACACATAATAATCCAGAATCTATTAGAAGTCTCCCTACTCATATCCTACTTTAAAAACTGAATTCTGAAATAAACATCCAGTGTTTTGAGGACACAAATGATCAGGAGGTGAAGGAACTGCTGACTTAGAAGAAACGAGTGTAGAAGGTAATAATTCTCATTCTTTCCTTTCTTAAAAATTTCTGCATGTATTGGGGATTTATATGAACTTAAACATACCATTGATCAGTTCTCCAAATGTTGCAAAGCAATCTATGTAAATGAAAATGTCACTTTGGTTTGAGGCAGAAGGATGAGACTTCTAAGTATTTAAATTGTTTGTACAATATGGGGTACTGAAGAATGTCTTGGTAGCTGGGTGCTTTCTAAAGGCTTGTCTGACAATGGCTGAGATCTCTTGGAGAAGAAAACTGAATGGGAGCCTATCATATCCTTTTGTTTGAATGTCACTCTTTGAGTACCAACTGTTTGTACAAAAACTGTCTACTGAATTTTGCACAAACTTATTATAGCTTTGGTTTCCACGGAAAAGGCTTTTTTACCGTATATCTGGATATCTTCTAATCTTTCTAAATATAAGAAATATAGTTACTTGCCCCTGTATGAGCTCTTGTGGATAGGAAAGTGCTACTAGCTCTATTTTTACAGCTGAGAACTTGAAAGTTCTGTGATTCTTTGAATGACACCTGCAGAACTTTTGTGAAAGCAAATCTCCTAAATCCCGGCCAGAGCTCTTAATGTTGGTCTAGCCCTTCTTGGAAATAAACACTCAATTTCTAATTGCAAATCTGCTGTCACCAGAGCAATGAGTTAATTTCAAATCCTGTTTATAACCTTAGTATCTTATCAAGACAATGTTCAAGGAATTTCTTAGAAATTGGCAGACCAAAAATATTTTGCGTAAATGAGTTGGAAAATATTGTGATTATAATAATATGAATCCATCTGGAGAAAAGATGTCCTTACTGATGAATCATTTATCAACAAAGTCATTTTGTTATGTGCATGCTTCAGATGTGCACATAACAAACAGCAGCAACTATTCTTTATTTTGAAGGGTGACCAGATGTGTCTGTGTGCTCAAAAAGTTTAATTTGTATTTCAGCAAAACAGGAATTGTTCTGGTACACAGAGCTGTTTTAGAGATTAGAACTTCAGGCTTATGATGCTTCAGAGATACCAATGACCTTAAAACAATGGAAATAGTTTCATTTTTACAGCATCTTTCCTCTGATGTCAAACACCTGTTTAGAGAGTAAGATTACATAAAAAGATTGCAGTATAGAAAATAGATGAATGGCTTGGCTCAATTCATTTTGTTCCGCTTTGGTTTCAATTCCTTCAATAACAACTTATATTTCTGACACACCTACTATAGTAGTTCTAAAAAGAGCTATTACCTGAAGGATTCTATGATCCCTGTGGAAGATGGGAGTCCCACTTCTCCATGATGCCACTTCCTCTTTGCACTTGTTTTACTGGAAATCATTCCTGAGGGTAACCATTCAACCATTCAGAGCAGGGAAACTTTTCATTCGTGATTTTTGTGTTTTTTAGTCACTGTTTTTAGCCAAATCAGAATTATTCTAACTGTAGGTTTCTTCAACATCTATCAACAGATTGCAAAGATTGCAAAATTTACGTTAGGTACCAATGTTACCTAAAATTTGGTTACAATGAAAATCTGGCAGTATAAACAGTGGTTATATGTACTCTTCAGTGCCCTTTGTGAAGAACATGTCAGATTATTTAGTGTATTTCCTTGCCTGATGTTCTGCTGAATTGAAAGATAGGAAGCAAATAATTCTACAGACCTTAGACTCCCTGCTCAGACCACACTATCTGTTACACCTAACAGGAGAATTAATTATTAATTATACAACATTGAGGAGAACTCAAGGGAAAATGAGTATCTTTGTTGTCCATTCAGTTATCCCAGAACCATTTGCTAATTGTACAAAGCATGGTTATTGTCTGTATTCTTTTTTTGTCTCCCCTTGAAGCTCACTGGAGTGTAATTTTATGTAAAGATGGAAAGATTGTTGTTGAAGCTGAATGAGAAATCTCAGAATGTAAGACTTATGTTTCTAATTAAAAGTATCCTCACACACTGGAAACAAAATAATTTAGTAAATTTGAGGAGCCAGCATAACCAAAGCTACCTAGGTTTAGTAGCTAGAACAAATGTGTACTGAGGTTTAGACCGAACTGCTTGACACGCAGCCTAGGCTCCTGAGAGGAGCGGGAGGTTTGGATAATCAAAAATAATTAGTCAGTTTTTGTCTCCCTCAAAAAAGCCCCAAACAAACCCAAAAGACATTAACATTTTCTGTGGGAAAATGATGTTTTGAGTAAATTCCTGTCAAGAAAAAATGAAACCATATATTTTCAATCAAAAATAGCAGCTGCTTTTGCCTGAGTCATTACTGTAGTGTGGCATGATGTTGATTCCCTCGGGCCTATACTGGAAACTGCAGTTAGTTATTTTTATTTCCCACTCCTCCCCAGTGGAACTTGAGTCTCTGCTGGGCTGTGTATCCCATGACACATCATACTGTCCTCCTGTAGTTCAGCCACTGCTGCCAATAATGGGATGTAATGCAGTCACACAGCAATGTGCAATGTGAAATATGGGCTGCCTGGAGAATGTGAGCCATGGAGGATCAGAACTTAGGACTGTGCAGATGGATGCAGAGATTAATATTGACTCAAAAGTTGGAGATTAATAGTAAGTGAAAAGTTGAAAGATTTTGTCTTTTCGGACAACCATTTAAAAAAAGTTTTGTTCTGAAACAAGATTTTTACTATAACTATTAATTTTCATTCAGAAAAACAGTATCAGACTATTTTATGACATGGAGATTTCATATTTAATCTGCTCAAATTACGGATAGAGAAAGAAAGAAAAATTAACAAAAAGACATCCGTTTTTTCCTTGAGGAAAATAAAATCATATTCTCTGGGAGACCCTAAATATTCCCTTTAGCACTTGCAAGCCTCCTTTCTTCTCTGTTCTTTTGTCTTGCTAGTGCCCTCGAGTGCCTGGTCTACAGACTAGTTTAAAAGTTTTCAAGAGGAAACGAAGACAAGTCTCACTTTGTTTTCCTCTTGAACTTTCATTCTTACAGCACTCGTACTTCTGATTGAACCCAAGGAGCAAAGTGAGGGGAAAGACAGATAGGTTGGATTTTACTTTTTCTACGGAGATTTTAATTTTTTCTACAGTAAGTAACTAATGTTTTCAGTAATATTCAGGTTGCCTGAGAATAATGAAGTCTTATCCATATGCAACTGCAGGTCAGTCAGCTATAGTGTCATCTTGCCTGTGGAGCTCAACTAGTGATTTTGACCTTGGTATGAATGGATCGTTCACTCAAGTGATGAGAGTTAATTTAGCCTTCATAATACCCAGAGCTCAACCTTCTCAGAGCTACGATTTTTTTCAGTGATGCCAAATTATATGCAATCACTGACTAATGTGAACAGTGATCCACTACTCTGTCTTTGGATGTAGCCCACCAAAATCATCCTCCTCATACCGGCAGGAAACAGGCTAAAAATTCATTCAGTGCTGCACATGGTAGAGTTGTATGAGCTGTGTTATTGCATAAACAGTATACTGGGAGAAAATTAAGTTTGGTGATTTTTTTTCCCCCAATTTTTTTTTCTATAGCTCTTTTCTCCTTTAAGGGAACTCTATGGGGTCCATTCAACAGAAATCACCATTAAATTTTCTCTCTTGGATTCACAAGCTTTTATATCCTATTGTTAGAGCTTGGGGAGAAGGCACAATTGAAGACAATCATAAAAAATGAGTTATTTTCATCTGTCTCTGCAAATTCACATAAGGTGTGAAGTAGAGCTTTTTAGTCAAAGGAGACTGGGTGAAAAGAGCAGAACACCAAAGGTTTTATTCATAACAAACCTGTGGTCTGAGCAGGCAGATCACTGAGGTATTTCACAGTGTAGCTCAGAGCCTGGGGTTAGGATTGAGGTGGTTCTGTCCTCCAGGGTGCTGAGCTGTAGTCACCTGGCCTGCCCAGGTTCCAGGTCTGTGTGTTTTGCCTTTTTCCAGGAAGCAGGTTTAGCAAGAAGATCTTCAGAAGCACTATGACAAAGTCCATGACTTTATTCACACTCAGTGAAGATTTTCATATAAATTGCTTCCTTAAGATGTTAGAGGAAATAGTATTTACATTAGGTAGAATAGCAGTGAATTTAGAAGGAACCTGGCACCTTTTTTGCAGAGAAAATAATTGAAGCTGCAGCAGCATGTAAAAATAAATGACAAAATCAGTTAAATCAGTGGATTTGATAGATATTGAGACTGTCCTGAGGATGTTGAAATCTTCAAGGATATAGAAGAATGGTTGGAAATAGTCTGAAAGTCCACAATCACAGGTAGGTGTGCGAAACTTTTATGCACAAAAATGTATAAAAATAGCAATGTTGAACAAAGGCATAAGTCTCATTGTATAAATCCATTCTGTGAAACCTTAGTGGTTTATAAAATTTAAATCCCAAAATCTAGTGATCTCTAGAAAAAATTACAGTATTTTCCACTGAATCAATCTGCTAAGGACGTGTGTGTTTAAAATCTTGTTTCTTTCATCAGTGGAAACGTTCCTGTTGCAAAGGTGGATTCTGTATGAATCAGCTTTTCCAAATCAGTGCCTTAATATCTTTGGCAGGCTCTGTCAGAAAGGTTTGTCTTGCAACCGTTTAAAAAACACGTATGTGCTTACTGTTATTTCATAGCAAGTGTAATTTAGAGGGACTGTTTCAGGGTCTCCATCCCCTTCTCTCCCTCCCCCCCACCCCTCAAAAAAATTCCAAACATACTTGATTGTTTTTGTTCAGAAGCATTGCATTTTAAATAAAGATGTCCGGATTCCTGGGAGTAAATCTGATTCATAATGACTGCCAGTGGCTTCCAGGGCCACAGACAGGCACTCTGGGCCACCTCCTCAGCGTCACTATTCCCATCAGGGTGGGGAATGACATAGCAGTCTGATGAAGGAAGCCGTTCAGGGATCCTGCTTTTCATGTTCCTCTGACACAAAGAAGTCATGATCAAGGCAATCAGGCCCCGAAGTGTTGTTTCCCTCCCCTCCCCTCGCCAGCCCCTGAATTTTGTGTAGTAAGCATGAAGTGTATTGTGATTGGTTTGGAAGCGCAGTTTTAAAGTATACATATGATACTTTAAACATCTGGTAGCTTTATCACATGTGCAGTTACAGACTAGTATTCCAAGTGCAGTATCAGACTGGTATTTATCTGTCCTGAAATTAAGTTCTGGGAACCAGCAGAAAAGTGTATTTTTGTTATTAAGGAGTAAAATTAAAATTGAAAGTAAACAACACCATTATTAGTTTGCAAAAGTTATTTGCTTTGATTAAAAGCACCAATAAATGTGTCTTGGTTCTATAACTGCTCCATTTAGCACTTGACATATAATAGGTTTTTTTCTCCACAGTGTAATATCTCCATTGAAATATAATTATTTTGCAGATTGCTCAACTGAATGCCCTTATAAACATGCTGTTAGGGGAACTCGCCCCTGGTGATCATCAGAACATCATGACAATATGCACAATTGATGTACATGCGAGGGATGTTGTAGCCACGCTTATAGCACAGAAGGTAATTTGTTGCAGAGCAATTACACTAATGCATTTTTAAAAGCATAAAATAAAGTATAATTTCATTTGTTGAAAAGATATTCTGGTGGCTTATGTATGGCAGTGACAGAACATTTTGATTAAATCAATTTTTGTCCTTTTATATATTTTGCTTTAGAGTTAGATAATTACATTTACCAGTTAAAGAATTCACATTTTAAAATATATAGATATTTTGTCCAAATATTTAAAAACTTTGTTTAAAACGTATGCTGTAATGTGACAGCAGGTTTCTCATTAATTTGCCTCCCATTACTGATCTTTTCACAACTAATATAAATCTCACACTTATTGGAGATAGCTAGAAAGTTTAATATATATACAAAATATAAGACAGCAATTGCATTATGTTTCCAGGTAGCTTTTGGGTTTTTTCTATAAATAGGTTTTATTTCCCTACCAGTTTCTGAAGTGGAGTCTGTACTGCTAACCCTTTCATTGCCTGACTTCTGAACTGCTGGTGCCTATTTATAGTGATTTGCTATTCTGTCTCCAGGCTGTGAACACTCAGACGGGAAGGAGGTGGTGAGAGGCACCATGCAATGTCTGCTCCCTTATGCATGGTTAGGCAGGTAAGAGAGAGCTGTTATGTCTTCCATTCCTGCTGCTTGCAACCAGCTGACCTCCAAAGGGGGCACAGCCCCCAGTTTGAATAAGCAGCTTCATTCCAGAGTCAGACATCTAGAGCTTTTCTGTTTATTCATGAGGAGTAACAAAGAAGAGAAAAACTGTGTAGGTATCAAGTGTGTGTGTGTAGTGCACATCTATTCACTCATCCTCTATAGCCTGTCATCCTTCTATCCATCTGTTGCATTCTAGCATTTACTCACTGTAAAATTCACCTTTTGGCAACACATAGCTGCCAAGATCAAGGATTGTGCTGTTTCTCTGCATTTCCTAACACCTTCCTATCCCTGCAATGGTAAGCACTTCATTATTTTGCTTTATTATAGGTCATAATTTTGCTGCAGACCAGACACAGTATTTAGGTTTCTCAGAAATCCAGTCTTTACATAAATGGCCTAAATAAATAGTTCAAGATGAAGACCACAGTGAACTTGTGGAAGTAAAAATTGTTTTATTTGAAAGAAAGAAATAGAAAAAACCACAGTAAATTATTTCAGTTTACTGTGAAACCTTGTCCAGTACAAAACAGTCTCTTAGCCTTTTTAACTGGTGTTCTGTAAAATTGAGGAAAAAAAGCAAAACCAAAAGCAACAACAAAAAAATCCCTCAACACTCTTACAGTTTCTGAACAAAATCCATTCTACTAAGCATAATCACTTTGTTGTGGTGTGATGCATAATAGCAGTTGCATCGAAAATTTGCAGCAATTTAAAATATTCTTTTCACTGAAATTGTTTATCCACATTGCCAAAGCCTTTAAGGAAGTACTGATGTTTTTCATATTGTCAGGAGCAGCTGTTTCTGTCTGCTGTGGCTCTCTAACCACTAACTAGGCAGATGGCACACAGTAGCTGAGGTGTGTCTGTTGTGTACAGGATCAACTTTTCTGGCTTTTAGGAAGCACAGCTGCCATGCTATTATGATGATGATGATCCTTATGTATTTCAGACATTGGAGGCCTTATATAGAGCTGCATGCTTTGAAGGGGTGATTAGGGTCTTTAGTACACTGAATAAGTACTTAAATAATCAAACTGACAAGCTGTGTGGAAATATGGAATCCCTATTAATGAGAATTTTGGGTAGGGATCAGGGGACTCTGTAAAAACTAAGTAAAATTATTTGCCGCAGACACAAACGTCTCAATATGATATAGCATGTTAATATCAGTATAAAGTACTTCAATATCTACTAGAGACAAATATGTTTATGAATGAATAAATATGTTTTACATCATTAACTCTGGTCAGTTATTCAAAGAACATGCTGTAGAAAATAATGGATAGTGAAAACTAGAGAAAGCCTAAGATTCTTGTCCCAGTTGGCAGAAACTTGATCCATAGAATATTGGAACTAGCAACACTTCTTTTCCTGTGTCTTGATTGTAGTAATTAATATATTAATGTCTACTTTTTCCTTCAAAATAACTACTTCCTTAACATTCTTGTGCACTGGGGTAGCATAAGATAGCTGGAGGTGATAGTAAGATGTGTCTGGGGCTTAAGGATGCCATGAAGTGCTGACCAGATGCTGCATTTCCTGTTGGTTTAAGGCATTAGTTCATTAGGCCACTAATCAAAACCATGTGCTCTGCTAACAAACCATTTCATCACCTGAGTGCTGGAGCATGCACATACTGTTTCCAACTAACTGGGACCTGATCCAAGTCAGCGCAAAATCTCTTGCTGGCATCAATTGGCGGTAGAAGAGGTTGTCTGAGAATGGTTGTCCTTGTTATTGTTTGTCTTCACATAGCTCAGCTGAAAATATTTTAGCCAGTAATATGGAATTATTGTATCTTTTCTGTATCTTGTTAGGGGATGCTCCATAAAGTATTCCTATCTCATTACAAAATAAAAATAATTAGGGGCCCATGGGATTGATGTGCATAAAGGTTTGTTTTTCAGAAATCCCACTGCTAACCTTTATTTTCTAAAGAATGATGTCAAGGTATTGAGCAGACATGGAGATTGATTCATCATTTCAGTCCTGAGTTAAGAGCTGAAACTACTTGAGATACAGACTGGGCAATGTCACCTCAATAGTGCTTATGCTGACCACTACTGTGTGTAATGCAAAACTGTCCAGCTTCAAAGCTTCCAGCAAGGCTTGTTCTTGATGGCAGTATAAACAACCTAATAAAATCACATTCTGCAGTTGTGTCTAAAGCGCTGCAGCCCTAAAACCATGAACAAATATAATATGAAATTGTGAAACATGCTTTTTTCTTCAGCTTAATGCAATGCTATCACTTTCCAAATATAATTTTGTAAGTTTGGAAAGAGTTGTAAGAACGATAACTTCCTTGCCCACAATGAAAACAGCTGAGGAGAAAAGCAGGGAAGTTTGACCATTGAGATTTCACCAAATGGGAAGAGAGAGAAATCAATTAGTAAAGCTGTGGGATCAATGTGTTGGGGAGGTGTACAAGAACAAAAAAGGAGGATGACTCATGGAGTGGAAGGTGGAAAGACAGAGCGTCTTGACTGGGAAAGGACAAAAGAAATAGTCTGATTCCTCAGAAGCCAATGAAGGCAGACCTGCAAGCAAAGTACAAGGTGAGCAGTTTACAGCAATAACAAGAAATACTGCAGGGTTAGAGGATCATGCAGAGATGGTCACAGAAGAAAGCAGAAGTACTGCAGCGCTAAGGGAAAAGGTTTTCACAAAGTCACAGATATCAGAAAGCACATGGAAGACAATCACAAAGGTGAAGAAGATGAAGATCAAGGGCGGAGAAGAGGACTAATGAGCCTGGGAGATTTAGGACAAGCAAGGAGAAGCACTGGTGCCTGCTGCACAAGAGATGAAAGAAGAGAGATTGATAAATCGGAGAAGGGATTTCTTCAAGCAGGTGAAAAATATCACTGGGTAAGAAGTGAAGAAATCTGCCTTGACTGAGGCCAGAAAAATTTGGTGAGGCAAAATGAAAAGAGAAGAATAGGTGAGCATCCTTCAAAAGCATTTAAATTTGGTAAGAAAACAGAAGAAATTCCTACTTTATTTTTTGAGATAATGCTGGCATATGCTGTTTTAGGGTAAGATGGTTTTGTGGCTGGAAAGTTGGGGAAACAGCACTATGGCTGGAATTATGGGAACATTAAAAAATGTACACATGATGGAATTTACTCATGGAGCATCACAATCAAAATTATACTGTTCGGGTTGCCTATGTTCAGTTTTACATACTCGACTCTGGGAAATAACAGCTTAGGGTAAAAAAAAAAAATCAAAAAATGAACAACCAACCAAATCAACAATAACCTTGCAAATTCAAACAGGGCAATTTACTTTTTTTTTTGAGGAAACCATGTATTTTGGAATGAAACATGCTCTGTGAGTAGCTGCTGTGCTTTCTTTGGGTTCAAACTACCAGAGTGCATCAGGCTTTCCTCAGGTAGAATTCGTGTTTCCTGCTGGGGAATGTAAGGCAGATGATCAAATGTGTCAGCCACTCACCCTTCCCTAGTGCTGCTTTGTCTTTCTGTAGTAATTTCTGGTTTGGCTTTTTTTTTCCCACCCCATAGGTAGAACTTCCAGAAATGGCAGACACAGAAGTCAATCTTACTAGAGGAATTCCAAAGAAAACTTGGCCCTGAGCACTCAGATTAAAAATGTGGCACAAAGCTTGAACCAAGTATAACCTGGTAGGATCAAGCACTGCATTTCAATGAGACCAGAAGAATTTTTGTATAGAAAGAAGAAACTAAGAATCTTCTCACTGCTTGTTATTTTACTCTGGTAAAGTAGTAAGGAGTCATAATTGTTACTCCAAATTCATCATCCGAAATAATGAACTATAGGAAAGAGTAGGCTGTGACAAAAAAAATATATTTGTTTTGAGTCATAAAGGCTATTGAGATAGGTCAACCTCTATCCTTTTTTGCTCTGTTTCTCAAGCTGAGCACTAGGCAGAAGCATACAGAATCCATGTGCTATATATGTATGGCTGTCAAAAATTTTGTTTTCTCTTGATTTTATTTATTCAGTGTAACAAGAAACGTGAAGACAATGACAACAGTGTTCAGGAAACACGGTTAGTATCCTTTGATAATGAAGTAATAAAACTGGACTGTAGCAGTGTGCTTTCCTTCATAAACCTCTCTTTTGGAATGAAGTATTGCTATTCCACAGTCATAAAAGAGATCGTCTCTACATCCAAGTTATACTGTGCTTTAAAATTTTGTCAAAGTAAAAGGTAAGATGACCATAATGGATCTTTTCTTTCTTTACATGCATTGTTTATGTAACAGACACCTGAGTTTACTAAGTCAGTTATAGTTTTTTACCTTTTAGAGTCAATAGACTGGCCCTGCAAATACTTGAGTATCTTGTTGATCCAATGTGGCCGGCAGGAGAAAGGAAGAAAATGTTTGGGCAGAATAAGTCACAGATATGCATTCTTCAGGAGTTGGGCATTAACTAGCATTCATTGACTTTTATAAATCAACTGGAGAAAGAACTTTATTCGACAGCAAGAAAAAGCCCTAAAGTACACCTGGTGTGAGCTGGCCAGGTGTCATTAACATCAGAAACAAAAGCAGATGAATAACAAATTGCCACTTCACTGGATTTGCTCCATCCAGTAACTCAATCTCCTTTTTATGCTGAGTAGCCCAGAACGAGAACATGGTCCTCCTGTCTTCATCTTACTACATTTAGTAGTCTTATGCCTCTGTACGCTTCTAGTGCTATAAGATTTATTTACCACATAAATATTTACTCTAATTTCTATATATGACTACATATTCTCTGCTTAAATTTGCTCTGCATTTTTATTTAATGGATGTGAAACTTCATAATTTACAAATTACAACAGCTAATCCCATCTGCTAAGAAAAACACATAATAGTCCATCAAGAAGGTTGTTTAATTTTTTTCAAGAATTTTTGAAATGACAACAGTAAAAGAAGGTAAATCATCACCTATCAAAGCAGTTCTAATGTTTTCATGACTTACGTGAAGACCAGTAAAACAAAGAAATTAATTAGTGCATTGTCTTAAATTCAAAATAAATGCAACTCCCTTTTTACAGTAAGATAACATACAAAATCTCATCAGCAACAGTGGATATATAATTTAAGAGTATACATTCCCAAATTAATTACATAAAGGAAAATCTGCAGGCAAGAGCAGATTTGTATATAACAATATACTTCTCTTTTTGCTAGTGATGCACTTCACATAATTCATTCTGATTTTAATTTTGATGATTTTTTAAAGCAAAGTGTTTTCTCTAGGGCAGGGTTAGAGATTAATTTTAGCAATGATTTTGGTACCTGAATTATTTTTGTTTGTACAAGACATTGCTCTTACGCCCTTTAGTCTCCCATGTTGTGTGCTCTTCCATGATCAGGTCCACTTGTTTATCATATTTCAGTATACTTTACGTAACAGCCATTAAGGGTCTTTTCCAACCAAAATGTTTCTATGATTCTGTCTTCTCTGGGGGTTAGCCACCTAAAGGCAGGCTACTTTTCAATCTCTCTAGAGTAGCCTGCTTCCAGAGTAAATAAGACCCTTGAAAGACCCAGCAGAGCCCACTCTGGAGAGGTAGACTTCTCACTTTTCACCTCAGTGAATGAAAAATATCCCTTTGTTTATTGTTGGTCAGAAAAGATGAGATGTGCCATTGGAGTTTTTCTGATGGCAGGGTTATCCTTCTAACATATGTACCAACAAAAGTGCCAATAGTGCTTCCTGAAATCTTTATGAATCAAATGAACTATGTCTAAAACACTCCACGGAAAAGTCTATCTTGTTGTTCTGGGTCCTCAGCACTGCAGCTGGCTCTTTTTCTCTTTTACTATTGCAAGCTTGAAGTATCTATAAGGGTTTATGGCAGACTGGAGTATAGGAATGCTTTTATGAAATCAGTTGCATCTCTGCAGATTTGCTTTCTGTTGTGGTACTTTGAGTTAAGACACTGCAGGATGGGGTTTGGCCAAAGAATAAAGTTAAGTGAGAAATGAAATTATTTTTTAAGCTTGTTTTTGTGTTATCCTATGGCACAGTAACTTTCTTTTGATTTTTTGAGGTAGACTGGTGAATTTGAGATGGCAGTTTTTCATAGTAGTAAATCTGGGGTCGGGGGGGGGGGGGGAAGTCTCCCAGAAAAATATCAAAACTCTTTTTTGGTAGCTACAAAAACCCCTCTTCTCCTCTTCCTCCCCCTCTTTTTAATGGATTATAGCACTGGGCATTAAGAACTCCCAATAAGAAACAGGTAAAGGCTAGAAGGTCAAAAAACTGTCATGAAGATAGTTTAGTAGATAGATTTGAGATAATTGAAACTTTAAGATATAAAGGTATATAAAACTTTAAGATATAATGGTATAAGATGGTATAAAATAGTAAAGCATTGCTGGTTTATTAGAGGGTTTTTTCTGATTATCCCAAGAGAGATTTACCACAAATTTTCCTATGTGTATATGCTAAATTTAGGTTTCAATACCTTTCTCATTTTATTGAATTATCATTCTAAGAAAGCATATAGGCCTCCTTTTTTGAAAATTGCTTGGTGTAAAATCGTTCTATTGTACTTCTCAAATTCTGAAACATTTATGGGTTTTAAATCATAATATTTAATAATAAATTAATAATATTTATATTTTAATAATATTTTAATATTGTAATAATATTTTAATAATAATATTTAATAATTTTTAATCATAATCCTCAGGCAAGGAAATGTTTATTGATCTCTGAACTACTAATGAGGTTTTCTTAATATTATCTTGTTTATTGCTAGTATTTACAATTTGTTTCCTGTGCATTTTTAAGTCTGAAAAGTTCCAAGTCCAAAGACTGCTATAAAACATTCCTATTTCTTATAGATATGTTATTAATTTGCCCCTGCTGTTAAATCACTGATGTGTTTTCTGATGTATGGATTAGGAACAAATTCTCATCAGTAGCAACATAGTAAGAGGATGGTGCCAGTACAACTGTCTCACATGTTCATATTTTCTTTTCTCCCTAAAGAGTTTATGCAATGATGATTTCAGACTTTTGTGTGAAATAGTGTTGACATCAGAAGAGACACAAATTCAATGAGACTCATGAGAAAGTTAATCTTTCTCTGCACATTTTATTGTATCTATATAGGTGCTGGAGTAAAAAAAATTAAACCTTTGGGTAATGCTGCTGCGAGGCAAGCATGCTAAAGAATTTGGGGGGCAGGGCAGTATTCATTAGAAATGGACTATAGAGGATTCCCAGCATATTCAGGAGCAAAAATGTGAGAAATACTCTTGGCATTGTACTTGAATGCCAGCAGCACTAAGGGAGAAAGCAGGCAAGTCATTAGTGTACACTCCTGTATAAGCTCAGGTCTTGATTATCTCTTTCCAGTACCTTTGGAGAGTAGAGGAAAGGAGGCTGCTAAGAGACCTGTCCTTTCTGAGAGAGCTTGGGTGCATAATTATATGGATTTACCTGGCCTTTTCCAAAGGCAGAAATGGCACCACTTCTCCAGTCCCTCTCCTTACTAGTCTTTCTGTACTTCCCTTTTTTCTTAACTCTCTGTTTTTGTAAGTGCAATACTTTAAATCCTTCCTGGTGCAGAGAGTCAAGCATGTATCTCACTTGTGGGGGGACTGGGTCTCCCTTGTTCCCTGACATTGATAACATCCTGAAGCAGTTGTGGATAGTGAGAAGATTATTCTCAGTTTCTTCCTTCTGTACAGAAATTCTTTTGGTCTCAGTGAAACACTTCTTCAATCCTACCAGGCTACACTTGGTTCAAGCTTTGTGTCACATTTCTAATCTGAGTGCTCAGGGCCAAATTCAGAACAAATCTAATCAGATGCATCTCCTTGCTAAATAAAGCTGTCCTGCTCTCTGTAAGTTTGATTTTAATATTAAGCCACTGGCTTTATGACTGCGTGAGTGCAAGTTTCCTATGCATGTGGCATTGCCTGATGCTCAGATGAGAGCATCATGTCAGACATGTTTAATCATAACAGTGTTTATTCCTTTTACTCAGAATGTACCCCCTTCATGACAAATGTATGTAAATGCTGAGATAAAAATAGCATTTGACAAGATAGTTGGGTATGTTTCATTTTATTAACACATTAGTCAACTTATTCTGTTGAAAGTAATATGTGAATAGTAGATATGTATAAGATTAGCATAATTTTTTCAGTCAACATTTGTTCTGTGAGGTTTTTGATTACGTTATTTTAATTAAGCAATAAGTCGTGACAAGTACAGTTTCTCATGGTGAGTATAGTGCTCCGAACAAGGTATTATAAAGCATGTGGTTGAAAGCTGAATGATTGTAACCATTCAAAATGTGTATTAATGATTCCTCGAGACTGACTAGAGTGCCCTTTGGTTTCTTTAATATATTATTGAACAAGGAAAGCATTTGCTGGTCATAGTTGCCAGAACACAGACTCTGCTTTTGAACAGTGAGAAAGGTCCATTTGTGTTCTAAAGCCTTCTGTGCTGCCTCTGGAATTAGTTTGCTTATGAAACCACACTGTAACTTTTAAATAGATTTTGAGCACATCATAATGACTATGAAGGAAGCCAAATTATCTCTCTGGAATTGCACAATGTAGTAAGTGCCCCATGTCAGAAATAATGAAGATAAATGAGAAAGAGAGAAAGTACATGCTTTTAAAATAAGGCCTGCCAGTCAGAGATTGGGAAACTGAAAATATTTAATTTCTTTGTACCTGTCCACTGGAAACCAAAGAAGAATCCTGAACCAGAAATGCTTTGTATGTAACTTTGTATCAGACTTGAGATATAAAGTAATAAAACGCTGGGATTAACCAATATCTGTTTATTTCAAACAATCATTACTTTTTTTTTTTTTTTGCACTTTCACTTAATGATGCAATGGATTTCCATGGCCAGGGTCTCAAAGTAATTAAATGTCTTTGTTGTGATTGTTGTTCTTAACACAAAAGGACTGAAGTAAACCTGGAGCTTATAGACCTGTGTTGGGTTTTGATATTACTTGGTGATACTTAAATAGGAAAGTGTAAATGTTAACTTCTGGACCTATGAGCATGTAAATCCTCACAATTTCATAAAATGTTTCATTTTTGTTGTTGTTCACTAGCCCCACCTATTTTTAATAACCATTTAATGAGGTAAATGGAAGATGATGTCTTCTCCTCCCTCCAACGTGAGTCTTCTGGTAGGCATGTGATTCTATGATACAAGAATACTGTCTTTCCTCCCTCTAGCAGCCTGATCTGAATGGAATAAATCTCGAGATAGTCCTGAGGTATTTATTGTTCTTTTTCTATGTAACAACTCCCTTTTTTTAATGTGTGTCTGTCATTAATTAAAATGTTCACATTTTTTAAATTCAAGTCTGTTCAGAGAACAAGAAAAATGATGAAGTATATTGTTATATTGCCCAACTGATTTTCTTATTCTTGATATCAACTATTTTAAGACAGTCTTCCAGAGGTTGTAGAAGAACAGGTTGGGCTCCAGCACATGATATGAGGAAAGACCAAGCATTAGCTTGAAATTCCTTACAGTGTCTACACAGGACGAAAATATTAGAGCTGGCTTGGTCTGGTGTTTTGTTGGTTTGGTTTTGGGTTTTTTTTGAGGTGTTGCCACTTCCCATATCTTCAAACTGTAAATCACCAGATGTGACATGCTGTATGTGGCAAAAGAGGAAAGTGAGCCAAAATCTCAATGCCAAGTCCTCTGAGAAGTTGAAATCTCCTGTCTGAATATAAGTGGAATGGTAAGGAGAAAGTGGCCACCCTCAGAATCCAAATGTGTGTGTTTCAAGTGATAAAAAACCTCAAGAACTACTGCTTGAATCAATTTTTGGTCATTTGTTATCATCTGAATCCTAGAAATCTTGTTTGCAGGAAACTAGACTTCGAACACAATTTGTTTCTTGTTTTAACCTTAGTAGTGAGTGTGAAGGTGATTCACTTCTTACATACCTAAAGGTAATATGAGTGTGATGAAATTGGGTTAAAAAGTGTCATAAGATTTGGTAAGCATTCATACATTTTATCTGACTTGGGGCATTGAATCCATGGAAACATTGGCTCTTACACATCATTTTCTCACTCACAAAATTAAGTAATTACATCCTGGGAGAAATGCACTGGCATTGAATATACAGTATGCAGACTATGCCACTACAGGTAGCAGATTGAGTTTAACTAGCCATATGGATTGTAATTGTCTAAGTATGATTAATTCATAATGTTTGTTAATTTTATGCCTTATATTATGGTTTGTTACTATAATGTCAGTATTGACTCTTTTTTTGTTGTTTCTTTTTAATCTAGGTTTTGATGAGAGCCCTCATGGGATTTTAATCTTATTATGGCACTCACTAATGATGTCCTTATAGTCCAGGGTCTCATCAATAGCTTGTTCCCCTTGCTGGAAGTTTCATGGAAAAGCGTTCTGAAGTTAGAACAGATGGTGCATCAGTCCATTGCAGAACTCTGTTTTCAGCCAGAGGAAAACTTTATACTGAAGGTGGAAATAATGGTTTTCTGCTTAGCTTATTGTAAATTCTAAATGGGGTGATTGAAGACTATAATGATCACTGCTGTTTGATGCCTATGAGTTTCAACATCTGGCTAATGCCTTTACTAGCCATAACAGTAAGAAAAGGCACTGTAGACTTTTCTGCTTCTTTCTCTTAAACAGTGTGTGTATATATATGTTTGTACATACACACAAATGTGTAATCTTGCACATGACAGTGCGTGTATGTATACTTCATATATGTAAATCACTGTCTATATTAAGATCTGATTTGCACAATACTAAAATGGAATATTAAATGATAACATTTCAATGCCAACACAAGCCTTTCTATTTTTAATACCCCAGTTTGATTTCTACTTTAACAATTGGAATTATTTGATTTGACCTCCTTATCTACTCTTGCCTACAGATCTAAGCCATAAACCCAAAGTAAATTAACAAATATATCTTTGCTTCTCATGTAGGTTCCAAGAAGAAAGCATTAGTGGGACTGACAGAGATAGTCTTTGTAAAGGAGGCTGAAGATCACTTTCTTCAAAGTGATGGACCTTATTGCCCCGATATTTGCCATACTTGACTTTTCAGCAGGTCATTCACTAAATCACCCTAGTCACTACTCTGTTTTGCCATTACATTATAATTGGCTTGATGGAATATTGTTAACTGGAGTTGTGATTAAAAAATAATATTTTCATGGGGAAGTTAAAAAGTTATTTCTCTGCTTATGTTGTTTCTTTGCTTGGTTGTACTTCAATCTAGATAATGAAAACAATTTATGAAATTTCATTTTAGAAATGCAGATGGTATTGTCTCAACTTACTCAGCAACTTGGCCTAGTATTCTTGAAACAAATTGCCCAAATCACTAACAGCATTGTATTCTGTTGTTTTGGGGTTTTTTAACAGTCTAGCTATATATTTTTAAAAAGGTGGAAAGACTTACTGTACTTTAGGCACATGCTGTGAATGCTTTGAATTCAATTGAACCTTAATCACATGCTTAAGGTGTTATACTGAATTTGGGCTGAAACACTTAACAAAACACAAATAAAAACCAGCGATCTGGTCACTATTTAACATTGTTATTGGGTTTTGCCCCTGAAGATGTGATGCTTTGTAAATTTTTGCCACATATGCCTAGTCAATTAATTATTTGGGCAAGGCTTATAAAGTACCTGTTGATAAAGTGTGGTCAAATCATTAAGCTTTTGAAATAACTATGTGGGAATTATTTTTTTTCCTATATTTCTTCATTCTTTTCAAATTGGCAGTGTATTTGTAGCTAATGCTGCCTTGTGTCAGCCACAAGAGGGTAGAAAGATATATGCAAGTGATTTATCTACATGATCAGATGGAATAGGAGGAGGTTGACAGTAGCTTGGTGATCAAAGGACAATGCTGTTGACAAAATAAAAAATTAATGATTACAGAACTGTGATTCTTTTTAGTTGCTAATATTTTTTTCTGCTTTTCTTCTTAGTGTGAGTTGCAAGACATCTTCCTGTACACATCCATTAATTGATTTAATTTCTGTATAATCAAGTTTTATATTGGACTGATACTTTTCCTTCTCTTATTTTCCTCACAGATGTAGTAAAATTCATAACAACACCCTCAAAGTAAGGTTTGGCATATTAATTTCCTCTGCAGTGAACCAGTAATAGTGGCACCAAATGCCCATTCTTCAGTAAAATACACTCTACTTCTTTCAACATGTTAAGCTCTCTAAACAGACTTTAATGTGATTTATATGTATTGCTGTAACGATCACCAAGACACATAAAATATAAATCAATATATAGTAAAGCATCTGTGATTTGGTGAGTAGCCTTTCTGTTCAACACTTTTCTACAGTGCTAGTTAGTTATGCCTTTGTGTCTTCTTCAATATGGCTGTTTTGTCTCACATGGTGACTGCAATGACGGAGATAATTAGCAGAGATGCAAATGTTTCTAATTACTTTATATCGGTTTTAGAGAATCCTAAGTAATTAGCAAATTGGACTTAGCTCTCCAAGCTTCTCAATGGGATGGAAAGTAATCAGAGTGTCAAAAGTACTGAGAGATGGCCAGTGATACAAATACGAATGAAGCAGCAGCCAGCACTGTTTTGAGTAGCTAGATCAGCTAATCCATTTGGTACACCATTCTCAAAAGTGTATTCCCAAAATACCAGGCCAAGTTGCAGAACAAAGCCATGCTAGACACCTCCTAGTGTCCGATGATCCAGTAACCAAGCAGATGGGGAAGAAGAAGAAGAGAGCCATTTGCAGCATGGTAGGGCTTAGTAGGGGTTTCATACTCCTTGACCTATTGACTGCTTCCTCCTATTTTTTTTTATTTTTAATTTTTTTACCACTCTAACATCTGAAAGGCATATGAGGTCTGCTTCTCACCAGGCATACAGCTCACCCTTCTGTCTGCAATCCTGTCTTGCTTATTCATGCTTCCAGTTATAGAAACACTAAGGTATATTTTATTTTGCGGGTACTTCCTGGGGAAAAAAATGGAAATGCATTTAATGATTGCTTCTGAGGGTTTTAATTTGGCCTAGGATAAAAAAGCTCTAAGGATCAACTGAGGTATGAGCCAAGCTTATCTCCATAGGGTATTCATCAGTTCTTCTAAGCCAGACCTTGCAGTATGATTGCAGAGCCTCTCTACTGCATAGGTTTACTATACTGAGTCCTATTAATATGCATGGCTGTGTTATATTTTAAGATCATAGCATTTTATTGAAATTGCAGTAGGGATGTCTGTCTTGTGTCAGGAAGATATAAGTTTTAGAGTGGTTAAGTTCTGTCTTTCTGTGCACTTAAAACATCTATAATCCTTTTTAGCTCATCTCTTGGATTAAAAAAAAAGAGCACTGCTGCAAAGAGCAGGGTTAGGCAAAAACTTCTTTGAGGGGACTGTGTACACTTCATGATAATATATAAGTCTGAAACATCTGAAAATGTCATATAATACTAGCCCAACCTGAGAAAAAAAAGTGATAATTTAAGAATTTCCACTTCTATATTATCAGCTCTTTCTGAAGCCGCCTAATTTAAACATTTCTCAAGAAGATAATTCTTATTTGTCTTCTTATTCCTTCTCTTTCTCTTAAATAAATATTCCAGAATAGTTATTTGGGGTGTGAAACTCTTTATATATATCTGGGGATTTCTTAAAGGTTTTTTAGTGCTACAGAGATGTTTGTAAAATATATGTCTGTGTCACGTTACTAGTTATCTTCAATTTTAAAATCTTGTGACTCTAATTTCTTACAACTAGAAGCACTTCCAACTGTGACACTATCTTTTGCAGAATCACAGGATATAGTGAGTTAGAAGAGACCCACAAGTATCATGCAGTCCAACTCCTGGCACTGCACAGGACCATTCCCAAGAATCGCACTATATGCCCAAAATACTGAAATGGGGAAAAGTCAGGTAAAAGAAATTATATTTTCAAATACACTCCATAAACACCTGCTTTGCTTGCTTGGGATTTTAAAGGGAAATATTTTTGTAAAACAATATGTGTGTTTAAGTTCAATACTTCAAAAGCATATGCAGCATAATGAGTAGAAAAACAGATTCTATGAATCACTGTGTGAACCTCAGGTAAGCTGCATCAGATTGGTGCATTTTGCAAATCGTTTTGGTAGGGTTTTTTGGTTGTTGTTGCAGGGTTTGGGTTTGGGGAGGTTTTTTGTAGATTAGATAAGGTGTAAGGTTATCTATATTTTAATGCTGTATCTTATAATTTATTTTTACAGAGTATATTTTCCTTCTTTGTTTCTATGCATTTTCTCTGCATTTCATATAGTCAGCAGTCCATGCCTTGTTTAATTCATCACTCTCATTATTTTGCCCCTTTGTTAAGCCAAAACCTTTTAAACCAATACCAGCAACAGAGAAATTCTATTAGAATTTCAGGTATTGCAAATTCAATCCTTGCCTTCTACATTTTTTAATGCTTCTTTTCCTGCTTATATTTTTGGCATATGAAATGATCAGAAGCCAGGAACTTATTTCAATTTATAGCCAGATAAAGAGAAAATGTAGCTATGCTCTGGCATTGTCTTTGTCATTAGAGGCTAAATCTGCAACATAAGAACTACAACAACTTGAAGTTAATGTCATTGTGAAGAAACATTAGCCTTAAGACTGTATACTGTGAACATTTGGTGTGTGTTCATCCTTCAGTGGAGGAGCTAGAAGTCTCAAAGATATCTTCAAGTAAAATAGGGTAAATTAATAACATATTACATAGTTACGGGCAATGGAAATCAGCTTTGAAAGTTCAGCTGAAAGTTTACAACATAGTGCAAAAAACCTTGTTTCCAAAAAGTAAAAAACCCCCTAAGTCTGCCACAGTCCATGATAGCCCAAAATGGATTGTGCTTGGTGGAGATATTGACTGTATTCAACTGCATCAGTGAACTGTCATGGACCAAAATGAGGTCAGTGAATTATTGCTATTACTTCTGTATTACTATTACTTCTGTGCAGTGTACACTTTACATCAGTTTCAAAAATGCCTTTAATAATATTGGTGTAATCAAAATAAGTGTAATCATGATCAGACTGTAATACATAAATAACCACACATACAAAAGTTATACATATTATGCTATATAAGGAATTGTCCAATACAGAGCAATCAAATTCACAGCTCAAAAACCTTCACTTGTATGGTGGATCTCAAAATGGGAATTCTTCTCTTTCTACAGGTATGTTTGGTGTTTTCTGTGAGGTGCCTGTCATTTTAACAAAAGTGACATGCAGAGTAAAGTGGAAAGGTCCTGTTTCAACCTGGGAAGAGGGTGGGGCAGACAGATGAATTGTTCGTATTTTCTATGAAATCTTAATTGATTAGACGATCACCTTTATTCACCACAGAAAGACTTCTTTCTTTATGATGGATACAACAGCAGGAGAGCAAACTGTTGGAATTGATATACTTTGTTGCTTATCTGAAAGGAGATTTTTTGCCCTAATTTTGCACAATAGTAGAAACTTCCTTTAAATCCCATTTTCCTAACCAGCGCCTAGAATAGCTCTTGTTGTTAGATTCTAAGGACTCTATTGTGGCTTTTAAGCCAGAGCCCACAGTAGGGGTTGTGGAGGGATGCACCGCCCCCAAGAAACTCCTAGAGGGTTTGTACTTGAGGACAAATCTGATGATAGAATTTAAAAATGGAACAGACCATTGTAGATCATCCAGTCCTCCTATCTGCCAGCACAGGATTTTCCCTCCCAGATATTCTTAATGCATTGTTCAATGTAAAAGTCTCAACTCTGGGAGTTTCCAAAGCTTTGCTTGGAAAATTTTTGCCTCCTTTTTTCCCCCCTCAGAAGTAGGAGGACACAGCAGCAGCCATGACCATGTCTTTTAATATATATCTGTGTGTACTTTGGACTGGCTTCTGCCTGCTGGCTGGTGTGAATAGGGGGCAGATGGATATGACATTTCTCTTTACTGTCTCCAGATGACTTAAAAGTACCACGTGATCCCTGTGCTCTAGGAGGAGATTTGGAACTGCCTTAAACCATCACCTGTCCTTTAATGAATGTCTCAGATTTTGTAAAGTGTCATCCAAAGTGTAATTGCTCTGTTCTGTAATGTGGTGCAGTTAATTTGTGTTTCAGTCAGAAAATGTTGTCCTAATTTTCTGGGTGGTGATTACTCTTCCAACCAGTGAAATTGGCTTGAATGTTCCAGTGCATTTTGTTTACTGTTTAAAGGCTGATAAAACTCTCATGTATTATTTCCTTTTTGGAGAATAATAATAGTGCATTCTTCAGTCTTCAGTGTTAATATACCCATCTTCCAGAAGGATTTTGAGAGATTTCAATTATCAGATATTTCACAATACTTTTGTAAGTGCCTTTGGAAAGCAGAAACTGAGTTTTCAGAAGTTATTCAAGTCTGTAGTGTAGATGAGCCTCCAATCCTGCAAAAAATATCTCGTGTTTAACACTGTTGTGTGTGAGCAATACTGTCAGATTCATCAACATCTACTCAGAGCCCAATGAATCCACGGGATAAACATATTAATGCTGAAATATCTTAGCATTTACATGTCAGGCAGTGCCAATGAAGTATCCAATGTCTTTGGATTAATGAAATAAGTTCTGTAAATAGGACTGTTCTGTAGGGAGAGATGTGGGAAGTCAGTTTTGTACAAAATCTATCAGTAGTGACTGTAATAGTCAAAAAACCCTGAAGGCACCATGAAAATTAAATTTCCATTGGTGTATGTACCATTGTTCTTTGAAAAATCAGTATATGAAACAATATGAAATTTTTAACCCAAGTGATTAGAGGTTAATGTTGAGCAAACGTAATTTTAAAAGGTTTTTCCACTTTCAAAAGTATGTTTTTAAGTTCTACTTGTCTGCACATTCTTAAGTGGGGGGAAAAAATGTCTCTAACAAAAAAACTAGCAAAGAAAATCTTTAGAGGCAGAGAAAACTTTATAAGTAGAGAAAATAAAAGAGATAGAAGCTGATGAAAAGCCACTTAAAATGGAAAGTGGCCCATTTCCTTGATCTCATGATATATGGTAGACCTGAGAAATTATCAAAATGCTTTCATTAATGCATATTTTGCAATATGTACAAAACATAATTGTTCAGTTGATAAACCATTGTAGTGTTTTGCAGGAAAAAAATTGGTTTCAGTTGACACTATGAATCCTGTTCAAACAAACATTGCAACTACTTAATGACATGCAGGTGGCCATGACAATGAGTTCTTGCTTTTTTTGGTGAAGTTCTGTCAGAACCAAGTAATGAAAGTATTTCAGTAAGACTTCCAGGGATTGAAATGAGCCATTTTTGGGCAGTGTATTTATCTGCAGTATCCAGAGGTGACTGGATGCTCAGCCTATGTGAATACATTTGACTCAGGCTGGAGTTCGTAAGTAAAATTACCAGACTAATTGAAGCATCAGGCTATCTTGCCACAAAAGAAACGTTTAATTTTAGATGCTAAGGTATTTTCCACTTTAAAGCTACAGACAGACTTAAGGTAGGAAGCCAGATTTCAATATCTAAAGTTCTTTGTCAGTTTAATTAGCTGTTGTCTGGCTTTCTAATAGTTTCAGAATCTGATTTCACATATCACAGTTTGATGGCTGTGGTGCCTGGGAGGAACCACAGAAGAGTACATCTTCCAAAAATCACATGAATTTTAGAGCTATTCATCAGAGGCATTTTCCACCTACATCATTGTCCTGTTTCACTTTGTGCCACTTTCAATTTCCAGGTAGAAAACATACATGGAGGATTGTATAATTCCTGAACATAATTTCTTTCCAAAACCTCTTTCAGACTTTGCCTTTCCACTTACCATTAAGTGGCAAAGACCTAACAGTTGTCCTGGTAAGGGTGTAAAAATAAGGATGCATTTCCATTTCTTTGAAACAGCAGCACAGATAGGATGATTCTTTACCCATATATTTTGCACTTTACTTATAGTTTGTTTATTCTTTGCAAAATATCTTGAAGACTGAATGTACCTACATTTCCCAGCAGTTCCTTCACTACATTTTGCACACTTCTATTCACCCCTGCAGTGACCTCATGGGCTTTCTGCCATCTGTCATTGTTCCTTTACTCTAATGTACAGTGCAGCCTCACGTAGTTTAAGACTTTGACTGATATTTATTAGATAGACAGGATTATTGCCCACAGATGGCTGTGGTTCACAGCCAGAGGCATCTTCACAGAACTAGTGGGAAGAGATTTATTCATGTTACCATGTGACTTCTACTATAAGCTAATTTTAGCTCTGGGTTTCTCTTGATAAGTTAAAATGAAACAAGAACTCTGGGTCAAATTTATTATTGCCTCAAGTGATGCAGTTTCATTGATTTTTGTTGAGTCATACCTGTATGTCAGGTGTGAAATTAACTGTCCATTTTTTTCATTAGTAAAATAAAAGGTATGAAAGTATATTTTAACTACAATGCATGTGTGCAGTTACAAATATTTCTGGTCTTGAAGCTGCACCTTTGGAGCAGAAGCAACAGAAAATATTTATAAAGTCATACAGTTGTTGCCAGTAGATGACATTGTCTGCCAGCTTTACATTTTCTCTGCTTCTTTTTATGGGCCACTGGAGTCATATATTCTGTCATTCTCAGTGTGAGACTCGGAACATTTCTTTGGCAAAGTCAGGGAGACTGGCGTGTTGAAAGTGAGCCAATGCAGTCAGGTGGTTTCATTTGTACTTGATTTTGAGACTAGTTCTTGCAGCAGATAGGACATGAAGATTGCATTGTATCTTTTTGGTGTGTTTTTTTCATTGCTAGTGAAATGGTTGCTGCTGGGAAATTTAAGAAATCTAATCGGTAATAAATACACTGACTTGAATCAGTGGCTTTTCTAATATCTGCAAATTCTGTTCAGTATAGTGCAGCTTTAAGTGGGTCTGTGTTATAACATTGCAACTACCAGTATACAAATTAAAGTGCCTAAGTATTTCCTTGCTGTAGGCTGAAGCAGGAATTCCCAGCCTCCAGATTGTAATCTACAGGGAGTTTATAAGCAGTTGGGCTTGAGGGGAATGGTGCTTGAAACAAAAGCCATCTGGAATACACATGACAAGATTCTGCTAGAGGAGAATTAGGAACAGAAGTAGACATAGGAAAATGCTGCATTCTCGCACTGCAAGGTGCTGGGCATCCTTTCCATTTCACAGGGAAGTAAGTGACCTGTTAGGAGCCACTGTCAGTGGCCTGTTAGGAGTTAGGAGCACTCAGCACTTTCAGCTTCATGAAATTCGGGAATGCCATCTGTAGTTATATATGTTAAACCAAAAGATGAAGTAAATATGCTAGGTGACGTTCTGCCAGCAGAGTTATTGATGCCAGCATCAATATAAATTCCCAGTCTTTGTCATAACTACTGTTGTTGTTATGACAAAGATGATGTTGGCAGTATTTTAATTTTTTACTTTTCTGCATTGAAGCTGATCTGGACTGACACTTGTGAAGAGCACATCTGATCATACTTTCTGACATGTATGTTCCCTCTGTTTTGATAGTGCAACTTTAAAACCATTGCACCCATTCCTCAAAGTGCCACAGTATGGGTAACAGTAAGAACAGAATTTCCATTCTGCTCCTTACTGTCCAGCCTGGTTTTCAAACATGCTTGTTTGGGATGAGAGAACAGAAAGGTAAAGGGAGCATGCTTGCATGTGGAGGATTTGCAGTTGTTTGCTTCGACAATATGAACTCAACACTGTTTTGTCCTTCTGTGGCCATTGAAGTTGAGCTGGCACAGGAAAGAATGCAATAGCTATAAACCCTGTGTAGGTGGGTCAGTGCATCTGAGAACAAGTACAGTGTTTCAGGTGCAATACCTGCAGGATTTAACCTGATGGAAAAGTATCTCCTCATGCTTTACTAAAGACATTTCTAGAAGAAGCAGGCTAATTTCAGATTAGACATGTCAAGACACAGAGAAGAGTCATTGACACAGCAGGTGCATTTAAATATAACTGTCTAATTATACAGTGATGCAAGTTTGCTCCCAAGAAACTAAATGTACAGTGCCATGGAAAACATGGTATCTGCCTGTCATGCTGTTAAATAGAAAAGCAGTCTTTGGCAGTCAGGCACGTTTCATGTATGAAATCATAAAAATGGTGGTGTGGCAAACATCTGATCATACCCATTCTTAATCGAGTATTGTGCTTGTTTCAGCTGGGGTGAACTTTCATCACAGTAGCTGCTACATGGTTATATTTTAGGGTTGTGCTAAATACAGGGTTGATAACATAGTGATGTTTTTGTTATTGCTGAGCAGGGTTTACACAGGGCCAAGGCATTTTCTGCTTTTTGTACTGCCACAGTGATGAGGATGTTGGGGGTTCACGGGAGGCTGGGAGGAGACGCAGCCAATGCAGGTGACCCTGACTTACCAAAGGGATATTCCAGACCATACAGCATCATGATCAGTAAATAAAGTGGGGGGAAGAAGAAAGAATGGGGACATTTGGAGCGATGGCATTTGTCTTCTCAGGTCAGTGTCACATGTGATGGGGCCCTGCTCTCTTGGAGGTGGCTGGACACCTGCCTGCCCATGGGAAGCAGTGAATTAATCCCATGTTTCGCATTGCTTGTGTGCAGGGCTTTTGCTTTCGCTGTTGAAGTGTCTGTATGTCTACCCATAAATTCTCTCTCTTTTACCCTTCCAATTGTCTCTGTAATCCTGCTGTTGTGTGAGCGTCTGTGTGGGGTTTGGCTGCTGGCTGGGGTTAAACTACAAGTATGTACACTTATTTCCTTTCTGCAGATCTGGGGGTTTGCAGCATGTAGGCAGGCTGTTACAGAGAAACATAAGTTCTGAAACTTGAGTAGGTATCTTCAGGTTGGATTTCAAGCTTATTTAATTAGTTTTGATTTGAAAGTTGTGCAGTAGAATTCCTGAATCAGTTTTAAATCGACTGTAATAGTAGAGGATAACAGAGCGATGTTGTTCTGTAGCTACTGCTAATTCCAGTCTAATTCTGGCACATGGGAAAATTCACTGGTGGCTAAATCTAAACAGAGCCTGGACCCTTGTTGTGTGCTGGGGGTGTGAGGCATGTAGTTTACAAACATGGTCCTGGCTTGAGGGCATTTTTTGGTTATAGAAGGGTTTTCTTGCCCTCCCACATGCCCTATATCAAAATTCTTTGTTTCAATTGGCAGTTCTGCCCTAGACTAATAATGCTTTATCTCCACTCTGTTGTTGAAGTCTAGGCAGGCAAGCAAATGTAGAGAAATGGGAAACACAATAAAACGTTACCTCAAATGATAATCAGAGAACAATTGTTGTTATCTATGGAGAAAACCTAAGTAGTGAATATTGCATCTTAAATGGATTGTGTTATTTATTAATTTACTTGCACTGTAAAGTACAGGCATTCACAACCCTTACATGCCAAATGCTACAGAGTAGGATTCTGGTAGGTTTGTTCTTTCCATATTTTGTTCAGTATTCTGTTCAATACTCACATTTGCAAATTTTTACTGTACAGTCAGCTATCTGGGTTTTTTACACCTGCTTTTGCCATGCTTTCTCCTTTACATGGTGGACTAGATCTGTACTTAGCTAGTAGAGTTGATTCTGCAACGTTGACATCATTCAGAACTGCAAAAATTGAACCCAATAACCAATAGATGTTTTGAGATAATATGTATTCCCCAAACAGCCATTACAAAATGCACTAAATTTTCTTAGCATTCTCTGAAATACCCCTGCTGAGAAGTTAAATGTTCTTGTGATGTACACATTCAGTCTAAGACTACCTAATTAATGACTCTAAATGCCATCTTCTCTTAGTCATGATGGAGAAAGGCTATTTGTTTTGAGCCCAAAAACATTTACTGAATGACAAAATAGGTATTCAAAGCAATCCAGAACAAAGACAGTGAACATTGTATAACTAAGAAGATGAACATTCATGGTGAATCTTTTAATATGTGAGTTTGAGATCTATCTTCAGTGAGGTCCCTTGATGTTCTCATATCAATCAACCAGACAAAAATTGCAAAGTGAAGGGTTTGACTCATGTGCTCACTGGTATATTCAGCCAAAATTACAGAGCTGAGCAGATTCCATAATTTCTGGTTTTCCAGCACTGTCTCTGCTCCCAGCATCACTTCACCATCACCACCCTGCCAAGAATTGCTACATTCAGCAGTCACTAAAATGTCATATATGCAGAAACCATTCATCAGCCTCAGACTTAGCTTATATCAGTGTTTATTTAAGGCAAAAATCAATCCCACCTCATTTCTGTTGCCCATATCCATTTATACATTCACTCTCTAAGATTCTGCTACTATCTGTAGCCAGTGCTTAATTTGAGCCGACATACTTTTGGGAGAGAAAGAAGAAAATTTACCTGGTTTTCTCATGTTAGTCATAGTCTGAAGAGTCTGTCCTGGAAGAGCTGCAGAGATGGAAACGGACTGGATATCCAGAGATGGAAATGGGTGTTTAAAACTGACTCTCTGATGAGCAAGAAATACAACAGATGGTTGTTATGTGACCTGATATAACTTACGTCTTTATTCTCATGCATTTTTCTGTTTTATATTCAGTGTTGTTTTCCCTCCTTGAAAAATTACTATCTCTGTACTGACATCAGTTCTTAAAAATTATATTTTAATTTGTTAAGATTATATTGTAGACTGCTACAGATCCTCCCTAATTCTGACTAAAATATTGCTGTGCCAAGATACTCAGTTTCTTGAAAGAATTTTGCTAATAAATTTATTGCTTACCAAATGTTGATTTATTGGTCATATTAGAAACACCTTTGTATGCATCTTTTAAGTATTTAGAAAACAGCTGTATATAAAAAATTATCCGCTTTTTTTGCTTATTACCCTCTGATAGGACTGCATATGGCCACACTGCAGTCATCTTTCTCTAAACCCTTTTCTGCAAGGCTGAATCCTCCTGAAGACCTAGGAAAACTTTAGGAAATCCTATGTCTTCTGGAAGAGAGCAGTTCACTGCTCTTCACAGACTGCTGATTCTGGTCATAGCCATAAAAGGCCTAATTACAGCCTTTACTGGAAACCCTGTAGTATCCTTGGCACCTGCTGCTGCTGCACAGTGAGTACTTTTCTTGTTGCACAATGGATCAGTCCTTTTCATTGCTTAACAGTCTTCCTTCTCACACCTTCAAACAAATACCATTGTTTCCTGGAGAAAGAATGTTTAAAGGGTGCTGTAGCATTCACCCTTCCAAATGACAGAGCTGTCTCTATAAAACTCTGTCATGCTAGAGGGCTCATTCCAGTATAGGAGTACTTCCTCCTGACATAATCAGGAAAGGACAGCTAACACATAATTTCGTGGTTTAGGTTGTCAGGTGGTTCTTGGCTCCTTAGAAGCTTGGATCGCTTCAAGGACAGCAGCCATTTGTTCCTGATGTTGAGCACTACACCATCTTCCTGTACCATCCCCTTCTATTTTAAAGAGAAGGGCAAAAGTGAATTCTCAAAGAGAATTACTGATTATTAAATTTTCATTGAATTAAAAATATAATCTGCAGGAATTTAAAGCAACTTGCTGGAACTGTTTAAAAGTGGGGAAGGTAGCAGTTCTGATCAGATCCTGCCTGATCAGAAAAGTTAATGGAAAATGGTAGGAAATGCAACCTAGAAGGTTCTGAAACATATTGATAATTAGATCAAATCTGCCATCATTTTTAAATCAGAAATTTTTGTGCAAAGTTGCTGGTATTATACTTTGTAGTGAGTTTCAGAGCAACTCACTGAGTTTTCTAAAAACTTTTTTGATCAAATGGTTCAGCTGTGAAAAAGAGAAGGCAGAAGTAAAACCAAAGCTTTGTGAACAGTGTACAATGGTCTTTAGCTGCAAATTCAGATCTGGGTCCAACTTTTGAATTCCTGAAAGTCTCTTTTGAATTCAGACTTTTGGTTTAGGGGCACAAAGTAGTTCTAGCAGTTTTTTACTGGCCCAATTAGGAGCATAATTTAATTAAGAAGGAAGAACATGAAGTTTTTTTTCCTCTATTTATTTTATAAGAAAATCATCTGTCCTATGGAGCAAATGAAAGCTAAGTTTAGATGTTGTGTTGACACTTACAGGTGTAATCAGCACTGTTCAGACTAACACTTTTCATGGCATGTAGGGAGAGAGCATGCACAGAGACATCATTCTGTTTTGGTGTCCAGACCTAGAAGAGTGGATATCTGGGAATCAGGGCTATGAATTTACTTATGTAATTAATGGAAGACCCTTTTTTTTTTTTTTTTTTTTTGTGTGTGTGTGTGTGCAGTGAACTTGCATGTAGTTCTGTTAGGAAAAATTACTAATTCAACACTATATCTCATAGTACTTGGGCACACACATGCCAATTCTGAGTTTGGGAACATAATCTTTTCCATTGATCACACAGTAAAATATCTTGGCTGACCTCAGAAAGTGTTGTAAAATAAATTACTTGTGATTGTTCAAAAAATGGACTATAGTGCTCGATGTTTATTGTATTATTGTTAATAAAATGTTTGTGAGGTCTTCATTAAAGCTTCTCTGTTACTGTATTTACTGCTCAAGGGTTTCTGCTCATTGCTGGATTGCCTGCTGATGCCAGTCTCAGTTCTGTGACATATATTTCATTTGCACATGCAAGTGTCTGGGTTTAAACACGTTAACAGGAAACATCATATAACTGATATTGTATGAAGAAAAGCTCCTCAATTCTGTTTTTTCCATAAGAAGAAAGAGTGTTGGTTTATTAGGTTTAAGTTCAGTTGGGTTATCCATATAGCAAATATTACATCTGTATTGTAAATTATGAAACCTGGAAATGATTAACTCTTCCCTATTTGCCATGCCTTTTCCTACTAGCAGAGCACCTTAGGCACTGCAGTTAATTCTTCATTTAGGGGCACCAGCTTTCACAGCACATTTGCACTGTAGATCCCCATACTGTCCACACATTCTGGCCACCTATCAGTTCTCTGTTGTTATAAGTTTTTGGTTTCCACAAGCCGTACTGTTTCTGGAATGCTCAAGATTTCTGAGCAGACATTTTGATCAGCCAATAAGAGCGCTGTTTCTAGACAGCTCTTATTATCCCTACCCCCTTTTTTCCGCCTTATTTTCCTGTTTCTTCTCTTCCTTGAGGGAACCCAAATTTAAGGTGCCAGACGTTTCTGAGAGTTTTGTAAAAGATGTATTAATCTGCTATTTTCTTCAATTCTTTCTTTTTAATTAGTTTTGTCCATGGTGGCAGGGGAAGCATTACTGATCTGGATTTAGTTTTAATTAACAGTCAAAACCTAAAAAACTTTACAAGCAGGCATTATTTGTTCCTGCAGGCTTGTGCTTTTTCATAGTTGGAATTTGCCATTTTGGTTGATTAATGCTTTTCACTTTTCACTTGAAATAGGAAATGAAATGAAAGAAGTTATGATCATGGAAATTTTTGCCAGCAGCAGAAACAATATGCCCAGGGTTTTCTGATATGCACATCTCCTCTCCATTATTAAAGAAAAAAAAAAAATCAGACCAAAGAAAGTGAAAGAATTTTGAGGTAAGTCTTAAAAGAATACTTAAACTTCTGGATATGAGTCTGAGACTACGGCCACTTTAGATTTGGTAATTTCTATGGCTCTCTTCCAGAAATATTTATTGATAGTAGACTGTTTTTTTGTGTTCAGCTTTTGTTATGTTTCCAAGCTAATTGATTATTTCATGGAATTTTGCAACTGATCAAAGAAAAAAAGAGCAAGAATTTTCTTCATGTTTAGTTCCTTGACCTAATACCCAAAGTTTACTCTTTGTTCTAAAAAAGTTCCAGATGTTAAAAGGGAAGAGGATACTTCTTTCCAGATATGAACTTGTTAATTCAGTAAGAGGAGCAGCAGCACATATTGAATAGGTACTGCATGATTCAGGGAGGTTTGCAAATCATGATGTTGAAGTCCAAGTGAGAGTAACCAACAAAGCAGTAGGAATGCAAAGCCCAGAGGTGGTACAAGCACAATACAGAATCCACAGAACAGTGTTTTCTTTGGCATAAATGAGTTGTGAATCTGATTGTAAATAATCTAAACTGAGCTTACAAAATCCTTTGTATTTGTATGTGGCTTTACGTGGAAGGATTCTGCTGGACATGGGCTCAGTCAGTACTGAAATGTGTTTCTTGGGCTAGAAAGCAAAAGTTGTTTTGATGAAAAGCAGTGGAGAGAGGTTTGTTATTGGCACTGGGGAAATGGTGCCAGTTACTCCTTTCTCAGTATGGGCCACATCAATCCCAAGCACAGAGTACTCATATCCCCAGTGAAAAATGGCAGCCTGGGAATGCAGTGCATTTATATGGGATGTAAGTATAACACACTGAGCCACCAACATCACTTTCTTTTGTTCTAAATTCAGGATGGGGGGGAAGGGGGGGAAGTGTTATGCTCCTATGAAGTATGGTGCTAGATAATCTTTCTGCCTGGAATAGTATGATCTGTTACAGCATGTTATTGTACAGGGAAAGTAATTTAGTGCTACCAGTAAGTTGTACAAGAAATCATAGGGTTAAGTTTTGATTTGGAGTTTTGCAATTATTACTTTTCATCTCCTTAAAAGGATTATATTCTTGGTTCTTGTGTTGGTGGGCTGAAATGAAATTATAAAACCAGTTACAAAATTTATATCTGGCAAGTTTTTTCTGTGTGGAAAATAATGGGAGATAACTATAGTCATGCTCTGGAAAAGCTGAAGGAGGAAAGAAAGGAAAGTTACTGCCAAATAGGTACATGCTGGTCCCATGATGATCCCACCCCTCAGTTACAATGCCAGTTACTACAAACTCTTCAGACCACCCTTTTAGTTGATTTGATTTATGTGATTGAATATAGCTAGAACTGGGCTTGAAAGACAACTGAGTACCTCTAGGCAACTTCTGAGTATGTCAACAGAGCCTGGGCTAGGAGGCCTAGTTTCTTCCTTCCCTGGAGGTGGAATTGTTTGCCAGGGACTTGTCTACGTGCTCCATCCCTCTTTCCACCCCAGCCTCCTACGTACACATCTGCAAGCAGAGTAGGCAGCCATCACTGGGAGCTCAAGGAGCTTACTCCTGGCAGTGGTCCTGATGTGAAACTGCTCTTGGAGATGGAATTCCCCACTGCACACCCTGCACACCTGGAGAGGGAGAGGCCTACCTGCCTTGCCAGCTCTTGCCTTACTAGTGTTCTCTGTTCTGTTTCCTTCACCACCCAGTCCCTTGTCCTTTCTCCACTACAGCTATGGTGGGTGGCCGTGGAGCCTTCCTGCTGCCAGCTCCCTGGAAGGGAAAAATCCCTTTTTTTTCCATTTCTACCATATGGAAACCGAGACTACGTCTGGCTAGGGTGATGTGGGAGGCCCAGACAGAGATGAAACCTTGCTTCTGTCTGCTCTGCTTCTGTTCCTCCCGGTGGCAAATAACTTTATGGCCTTTTTCTAAGGGGTGGATATTTACTTAAACCAGAAAACCAGTTTCAGCCTCTGAATCCTGTAAACAGTGTTATAGATGATGTGTTTCTGAGCCTGTGGTGAGGACAACTTTGTGGTCCCATGCAGGAGGGACTTGGAGGACAGTAAGCGGGGCACCCAGGGGCACATTCACTGTCATGCAGGGCCTCCTTTGCTGGGGATGGAAATAGTGGAAGAAAGTTTTCTCACGCTGGCATAAGGCCTTCACCTTGAAGGCAATGGAGTTGTAGGGGATCAACCTTGTTTGCTTGGAGCAGGAGGAAGAAAGACCCTGGGAGAGGGCTGTGAGCTTTGTCCAGGCACCCAGAAAACTGGGGCATATAGAGCAACAGCAGCCGGCACTTGGCCTTTGGTCTTGGCTTTTCCTTTCACAGGAACAACCCACAACAACTTCATGAAACTCCCCCTTCTCCACCAGTACCCTGGAAATTTAGGTGACGCACTGTGTTTTCGTCCTAAGCGTATTTTCCAGCTCTACTTTTAGATCCTTCCAGTCTCTTGGGAGCTTCTATTTCTATCTGCATGTATTTTTCCCCACTAATAATTAAAAATTTCCACTTTGGTAGCTCTTCCTTTTCATTTCTGATGGATGCACTGTTCTTGGAAGAACCTGTCTATGATGTTCTAGAGAGTCTTGCAGGTATTTTAAGGGATCTGATCTTTTCACTAGTAAATTGAAGTAAAGTAAAAATGTACTGTCACCAGCATGCCAATTTTATTTGTGTTATAGCACCTCAGCCTTGTAATTAGGTAGATTGTGCTGAATTCAGTGAAGTTATTAAAACTTAAACGTTTATTCATTGTCTTTGATTTACTCTCTTAATCATTTACCTGTTTGCAAGAATTATCTGTTCTGCATCCGCCTGGAGCTTTTATTTTATTACACTTTGTGATCTAAAATTTGGCTAAAAGAAAAACCCTCAAGGTTGACAAGGACTAGGATTGACAGAACTGTGGCTCTTTGAAATCCCTGTTGTCCATTTAAATTTTAATGTTTCTATCATTTGTTCCTCAGTGTAAATTAACAGCCATGGCAGTGTGTTGGGTTTCTTTCCTGAAGTCAAGACTTTAAATTTAATTCAATAGCCTAGATTTACAGCTATTCGATATTTCACAAGGCAGAATCAATAATGTGACTGAAGTGAAGAAGATAAAAATTTATGGTATCTTGCAATTTAATGGTTGAAAAGATGCAATTGGAGAGATCATAAATTGTGAAGGAGTTTATGCTTCATTGCTCCTGATTCAGTGCTTGCTGTTAGAACTTGATTTGTGACTATTCACAAGGTGTGATTAATGGTGTGATCGATGCTTGCTTCAGTGCAGTAAAGCAGTTGTAATGCTCTTCATTAGAATAAATAAAATAAATTGACTGAGGCTTTATAAAAACTGTGTAACATTTAAAATCTAAAATGTCAATTTTTTTTTCCTGTTACAATTTAGGTTTCTTCAGGCAGTTTCCACCTACATCACATCAGTCATTGTCATTCTTTTTGGATATTATAGAAATCCATGTGGGTTTGGGTTAGCTTTATGCAAAGCTCAGTGAAGGGGAAAAAAAAAAGAAGACTTGAATAGGGCTGACTAGAGACTAAGATTTCTCATGGCTGTGTTTTGCCATCCTGGAAAAGTACATGTATTCTCCTTCAGCACATGCAAGTATAAAGGGATCAAGGCAGAAAATGGGTCTTACATATGCAACTCTACTAAAAACAATGAAAATTAATAATATTCATTGTTTTTAAATGGGTTGGATGTATGATTGGTGCCCTAGCAGAGACAATGAAGATAAAGAGTCCTTTTTGAATGTTTTTTTTTTGATTTAAGGATGTTCATTACATAATCCAAAACTGTCTCACAGTATGCTCTAAACCAGACAGGGAAATACAAGAAAACTGCAACAGCCTTGAAAGGCAGTAGACTGTAATGATTTTAATGTTGTCATTCAAAGAATTTGGCTCCCGGAGATATAAACAAGAAATAGGGTGGAGGATGCCTTGTGCATGCTGTTTAAATCCCCTGCAGTATATGGATCATTTTGAAGTTTTAAAAGTATAAACATGCTGTGTAAAACCTGGGGGGTGAAGAAATTGTACCATGAAACGTAGGGGAAAAAAATTCTGCTGTGGTTTGGATCTAGAGCTCTTTCATTCACTTTGTTTTCCTTATAGAGAGATAAGCCTGTAAGTAGCTGGAAAAGTTTATCAGGTTTCCACTGTGCTCCCTTGCTCTGATTTTCTTTGGTGTCTTTTCTCATGGTGTGCGTAGAGATTCTAGGTTTGTGTTTGATTTTTAAGAAGAACTATAGGTAAATCTAAAGTTATTAGACAACAAAGCACTATTTGAACAACAGCAATGAACTAAATGTTTCCTCTAATTTTTATATCTTAAAATATGCTGTAGCAACTCCAGGCATCAATGATCACTCATTTTCTAATTGGAATTGCAAAGAGAATGAAAAATGTAAGGAAACTACAAATGTTTTTGAAACATATAGCTATGTCAAATTAATGCTTCTATTAATGCACACAGTATTTACAGACTAGCAGTTGTAGCTTCCCCCCCACCCCCCCCCCAAAAAAAAAATCTTAAAATAGATCATATTCTGTCTGTCAGCAGTCTGGCAGAAATCCAGATATTAACTACAACACATTCTAACAGTGAACACATGGTAAAATGTGTGAGACTATAATGTAAGTAGCTAAGCTTTTATTTTGTAGACGGTTTTTTGCTCCCTCACTGTCAATTGAAAAGCCAATAATTCACACACACATGTGAGTTTCTGTGAATCATAAAAACTGGGCTCAGTAACAGCAGGCACAATGTAGCTGCAGCCATAGACCCCAGAGCATTGTAGCTGAAAGATCCCAAGAGCCACAGTACTGTAGTGGGCACATAGGCGTAGTTACATCCTGCAGTCGTGGTTACTTGACCACCTGAGTTTGCCTCTATCCAACAACAGTGCAAAAATGTAGGGCCACAAGGAAATGTGAAGCTCTAGTTGTGCATAACAAAACAGAAGGCTGACTCAACCCAAAACTCCACCAATTCTGTGGCAGGAAGAATACCTGTGTCCCCACTTGTTTGGTTTGATTGTGGGGTTTTTCTCCCCAAGGAACTGATGACATATCCAACATACTGCAATAATTTGGGAAGAAGCAATAGCATGGAACTCTTAGAACTTGTTGTTTTAGTTTATTATTATCAAATGCGTTATCAGTCTTGTTTTATAGAAAAGAAAACTGAAGGATTGAACAATTTCTCTGGTATCATATGCCAAATGTGCTGCAGAGTACTTTCCATCATCTCTTTAGGCCTGTACCGTATTCATAGAATCAGAATATGCTGAATTGGAAGAGACCATCAGAATTATCCAGTCCAACCCCTGGCCCTGCACAGGATGTCTTAAGGATCATCATGTATGTGCCTGAGAGAGCTCTTGCATTCCTCTTTACAGTGGAGAAAACCATACCCTTTTATAAAGAGTGTCAGAAAGGATGTTAACAGGATTTTTTGGGGGTGTTTTTGCTTCTTTCAACTGCTAAAAAAATTTAGTTTCTGTTAAGTAGAGATGTTTTCAGCTATTTAGGCAGTTTGCAGATATATTCAGCCAGAAACACATGGGCAGTATATAAAGAGTAGATTTTGTTATCAGACTGATGAACAATGGTTTTACCCTATTTCTTCAAATGTGACATCCCGTAAGGAAATGTCTCAGTTTAGGCCAGGTACTGAAAGCAATATGACGATACTGAAGAAGCAGAATATTACAGTGCAAGGGTTTTGAGAAGGCTGAGGCATTATACCATAACGGCTAGTTGTGTCTAATCTAATCTCTTCAGAAAGAGCTGTGCTCCACACTGTGCTGTGTATAGACATTCTTTGTTGGCTCCACCAGCACTGGGGGTTTCACCTGGCAGAGGAATTTTTTGAAAGAGAAGAGGGTTTAAACTGAAATAGTTCTTCCATAGTGCCCTTCACAATGGACTTCTATTTCCCCCCTGATTAAATGCCTTGCTGCAGTCTAACTTAGTCCACTTCCAAGTGAACTAAACAAACGTGTCACCCCTCAGGCAGGAGATTGTTCATATAGGAAACCATGTGAACTGCTTGGAATACAAAGAGGATGGATTTACTGGTGCTGGTTCATAACACACAAAGGTAGCCACGAAGTGCATTCTCCATCGGCCCGTGACATACCATGCGAACATTCAGACAGTTTGTGGTTTCTATGCATTTTTCCTCCAGAGGGAAAGTTGTTGTTCCTTGTCTAAACAAATATATTTCCTCCTTGTCTGAGTTGCATCTGCAAATGTTGGCTTCTCCCTTGAATCAAATATTCACTTCTCTGTTTTCCCTTTCTTTGTAACAGTGTCAGTGGTTAAGGTTTAACAGCACCATAAATTGCTAAGTGCTTTCAGTTGAGGTTCTTGGATAATTTCAAGTTACAGGCAGGAAGACTGAGGCATGGCACAATTTACCCAAAGCTATACTCTAATTTCCTTGAGGTGCATTCCTGTCCAGTGGACCACTCCAGCATGAGGGAAATCATGTCTCTACCCAGTGGTATTGTCTCAATTTTTGAAGGAGATATTGGCTCTCCTTGTAGTAACCAGCAGATGCTGCTGCAGAGCATCAATACTAAACCTACTGTTGCTGTTTTTATTAACACTGTTAATGCTGAAAGGGATACCATCTATTCCTGTTTAGCCTTTGCAAATTTGAGGTGGGCTGATGGTGTCTATTTCTTTGTTTCATAGGAGAGAGCGCTCTGTCTTCCCTTTGCATTTTTTTTCCTAGTTATGAGTGTCTCTGTCCAGTGTCTATCAGTTTCTTATGGACCCCTTGCAGTTCATTATGGCATTGCTCAATTTATTAGGACCAATCATGCATTCATACCTGCTTTCATCTGAAGTGCACTTTTAAATGTTAGACTACACACTAATCAAGTTGAACATAATAATGAGAGCACGTTCACATTGTTAAGGTAAATGATCCAATGCATTCATAGTGAAGACATATTTGAACTACAGTTTGTGCTTTTTGTCGCAATATTGAACATTCTGGGCTAGTATGAATTGTGTTGTTTTGCAGCAGCCTTGCAAATATGTAATTCTTTTTGTACTGCTGGTAGAAATCTGGATATTTCATTATAGCTTTGTGATAAATTTCTAAGTGCAATTAACTGGGGAGGATTTTTTTCCTGTAAATTTCTTCCTATAAATTAGGCTATTAATACATGAGCAGTACATCCACTTGTACATACATGCATCTTTACACTTACACATAGTAGTGACTGATGTATGAGGCTGCGCTTGATACTACACACTTCTCAGAAAAGGCAGTAGGTATTTTTTAGCAACTTCAGGGTTGTTAACACAACATGTGAAGCTGCTGAGTGGAGCTAAAGAAAGTAAATTATTACTGTGGAGGTAGGAAGATAGGAGATAGTAAATGCATGAAAACTTTCCCTTCTTCATGCTTAATGGGGCACATTTTGGGATTTGGAGATTTTGCATTTTCCCGTTCCTCAGAAAGGGAAAGGAACTGTTTGATGCAATTGCTAAAATTCTGTAAGAGAACATAAAGGCTCTTGGTGCTGTATGAGGAATTCTGTTCCAGGACGTCTGCAAAGAAAAAAAACACTTTTACGTGAGTAAATTGTTCTGATTACATTCCTACAGAGGAAGCAGGATTAGACTTCAGCTTTGTAAAAGGATGTCGAGTCTTATGGCACTAAATGCACAGCTAAATGGTGGTGAAACCTGTGCAAGGTAATCTAGTGAACATGGGTAGTGATAGCAGTGACCCATAGCAGACATTTGTGACCATAACATAGTCCCAAGGTCCCAGTGTTCATCTGCTGGACTCAGGCTGCTTAGTAAAGCTGGAGCAGAGCTCACTGTTCTTGCCATGCCTTCCTTCTGAAGAGCAGTGGAGCTCCCAGGGCAGTGAAGTTCTTTGTTCTGTTGCTGCATTATAATGTGAGTTGGAAAATTTCTCATGAGGACACATAAATAGGAGTTCATTGCCTAATGTCAGTAGACTATATATACCTTTAGGAAACATGACACCAGGATGCAAGTGAGGTGGTTCTCACCTGTCTTTCCTCTTAAGGAGGTGTAGAAATCCCTTCTAAGTGATGTGGGCCAGATTTTTCCACATTCTGAAGCAAAACTTTTCACAACAGTTAATTTAATGTAAGTACCACTCCCAGAAATATATCTATACTGGAGATCTTTCACTGCTGTTATTATGACTTTCCATGCATTAGTTAAGTGTCTCAGCATGTGGTTCAGCTGGGCTTTTAAGTCATTGTTCCCATTTTCAAAGCTGTAGTTTCATTTCTGTATAAAATTCTAGACTAATCGTATCTCCTCTAAAGTCACGGGAGCAATTGCACATTAAAGACAAAATTTAGCCTAAGCTTTGCCAACTTTTTCAGGCCAGGGAAAATGATGAAAGAAAAGGGCACAAATCATGGAACAATCCAAGCCCTGTACCAAAGTCTCTAAGCCACGTTTCTCAGTGCAAGAGTGTATCCTCCTGCTCTCCGTATCTTTCACCTCAGAACATCTGGAAAATAGGATTCTACAACTTAGGACATAGCAATACAAAAAGAAAATTTTCACTCTGAATTCATGTTTAGATTTAAATACAGTTTAGAGCATAGTGGCCGAAATATTTACAGTAGGTTGTTTATCTTTTACCACTCTTTATTTAGTTACATTTTCTTAATTTTTTTTTTTTAGCTACTATAATTTACAAGGTAATATAATGGGTTTTCATTATTTTGGCTGTACCACTCATGTTCCTAAAATAAAATAAGCAGTGAAAAATGGCACTGTGCCCAAACTCTCAAAGTCATTTATATGTCTCTAAAATTCAAACTGGAGGAGGCAAATGGAAAATTTGCATTTTTTGCAGTGGAAACAAGCTTAACATCTTGCTGAAAGTGTCAGATAGCCAAGCCCAAATTGCAGTGAGTACATGGAAACTCAGATTTGAATGCTGTACTTTAGTAAATATTATCTTACCCAGCTGATACGAAAACACTTGTGCAGGAAATGAAAATAATTTAATTTGTGAATTTTTTTCAAGAGAAAGGCATAATGCATCATCTGGCTGTACTTCATTTTCCTTCTACAGATAAATCAGCGTCATGCACTGTGTGAGCCCCTGCAGTCCTGTCAATGAGCCACAAGTCCACATGGTTTTTGCAGACTGACTGAGACTGAAAGGTAGTTTCAAATATTAAGCTGCCCTGCTTTAATGCATCTGGTCCCTTTGGTCAGAGAAAATCCTAGAGAAGAGCTATTCCTGATGACCCTGTAACACTCTTATGGTAGGATAAGTACATTTTCTAGTGCTTCTAGTTTCTAATAAGAGAACTGCAAGAAACTGTTCAATGAACATCTAAGTAAAATCTCAAATGTGTTGAAAATCTCAGGTCTCAGAGCCCTATTTAATTTTTCATCCAAATATGTCAGCTGCTAAGGCTAAGATTTACTAAAATAGCTTTTGGTGAAAAATTCTTTTCTGACTGAAGAAACCATTTCAAAGGTTCTGCAAGATTTTCGACTTAAATATTAAAGAAGCAACAAGGTGACCACCTCAAATACTTTGGTAGAAAACTAAGATGTTTACAGTTCAAGTTGTTACCAGAGTACTTGTAGCTGGGGTGCTTCTTTCTCTTTAGTGGCTCCTTGCTAATTTCTACTGTGTGCTGCCATGCTAAATTCACTCCAATGGAAGATGGAATCCAAGCAGAGCCCCTGTTTGGGGGAAGAATCAAAATGAGATGAAGCTTCAGATAAGTGATGTTCTGGCTTTAAAGCAACATTTCCAAATTGCAGTGTATGCTCAAATCTAACCCTGTATTTCTTGTCTCCACTGTGGAGACAAGAAATACAAGGTTAGATTTGTTGTAACTACTCACCATGCTGCTCCTTCTCACTGTGTCTGCATTTTCTTAGACTTTAATGGTTTGTGTTTTTCAAAATGCATGTTGATATTTTTGAATTTGTGTTTGTTAGTAGAAATTAACTTTATTTAGTATTTGGATTTCAGAGCAGTTCTCATTGTGCTGTCCACCGGTATTTGGAGCCCACCAAATGCAAATTAAGCTGTCCTACCCTGGCATTGCTGCCCAGTCCTATCTAAGGACTCTAGCCTGCTAGGTATGAGGGGTTTTTTGGCAGGATCTGTTTTGACAAGTACTCTGACAACCACAGCATTTATAGAGGTCCCAGTGATGTTCTGCATTCTTGTTGGATATTGACTCTTCTCAAGTCTGTGTGTGAGTTCAGGTTCTCATCAATGTAAAAAATGCCACAGGATTTTTTTACCTGTAAGGTCACAAGGAACCATTTAAAATTAAAATTACCTCCTGTAAGGTCACAAGGAACCATTTAAAATTCAGAGATTGTAGGAGGAATAACTTTTACCAGGTGACAGGGGGCCTTTAGTCACCCCAACATTAATCTGCTATAGTCTCAGCACAGTTTACCTCTGCAAGTGAATGCCTGTTCCCACAGCGGGGAAATCAGTACCTCTAGGATACCCTGTGACTTAGATTTGTGCTGCTGGATTTGTCTACACTCTCCAAGTCTTTCCTCTCAACCCCTTTAAACAAGAAATCTCTGCCCTTGTTTCTCATATCCATTTTGCTCACTGGTGGAAGCAGCAGTCTCCCCCACTTGATTAGTCCTTTCCAGACTGAACACTTTCTAGATTGTCAGCAAAGTGTGCTTCTGTGGAAAAACTCTTGCCTCCTGGGCAGTGTAATAGCGAGCTACAACAAGGATCAGGCTCAGTCAGCATTGGAGGATGGCTGCTTCCTTTCCTTCTTTCTTCTTCCATGCCCATGGGAAAAAGCCAGCAGGAAACACCCATTCTTTGAAGGGGTGCATGAGACAAGTATTAGGAGGAGGAGGGCTGGCAAGCTGCCCACACATGCAGTATGTGTGTTCCCACATCCTGCTCCATGCTACTTTTCCTGACCAGGCTTCTCCCCTGACACATGTTGACTCACCAGATTTGGCCTAGAGGTGAACAGGAATCACCAGCCAAATTATTTGCACAGCAATCCCAAATGCTATCCATAGGATGCTGTCCAATGTGGCCTGGATACAAGCTTTGCCATTGATTTACCACATGTCCTTCTTGTGTCATTCCCAAGGCAACTTTCCTTCTGCTGAGAGCCTATAAGACTCCCAGAGAAAGCTGAAATTCCCGTTACTTGGAGCCAGAGACCAAAATTCTGTGTACAAAACCCAGGACCAAATGCATTGTGTTATGTGTTACAGATTCCAGGGGGTGTGATGCATATGTGCCACTGCACATACATGTAGTGCTTTCCATGAAGTCTGACACCTTTAAATGGCTGTAAGCTTTACAGCCCTTGCTGAGCATCTGTGCTGTGCTGCTAAATTTGTGCTTGTAATGAGAAAACTGCTCGTGTTGCCTCGAGGCAGGTGAGAGTGGCCCCCACTGTCTCCACTACACCGCTTTCTCTCCTCTTGCAGTACACATCCAGGCACTGCTGCTCTCAGCTGAGGACACGTGATGGTGTTAGGCTGCAATCCAGATCCATGTCTTACGACTAAGGCCAGGTGATAAACTTTATTGCTTTCTTAGGAGGAGCGTTACATTGTCAGCTTTACTCCCAAAGGGCTTGCACTAGAGGCAGACGTAGTGTTAACAAGGATTAATTCACACTGGATGCTTGGGGGTTTTTTAAACAAAATACTTGTCCATGACTATATGTCTCCCTTTATCCATCTTGTCTCTCATTTTGATTTTACTCTAATTATTATTTCTCAGTGTTTCCCTCTCTTGCTGTTTCCCTCTCTTGCTGTTTCTTACATTCTTTCATTTTATGATTTCCCAATAAATAATTTTCTGAACAAGTGGAGCTGGAATAGTTGTTTCTGAAAAACTTTGCAGTTTACAGTCTAAGCCCATGTTTACCAATGCTGAACTTGGTAAACTCAGGCCTCTTAGCCGCACATTCTTACATTCTGTAGAGAAGGGGCAAAGTGAGAATTCATGCACTTTCTTTTCAAACATAACATGAGCTTCTCCAGTTCCCACCTTCTTTTTCCCTTCATTCGCACTTGAAGCAGCTCTCCTGTGCAGCCTTGCTGCTGGACCTGACAGCTCTCTTGAAGGAGGTTGAGTGTTGCAGGGTGTGATGAGTGCAAAGTTCTTTGGCATGGAAAATCAGGCTTTAACATTACATTTGTCTCTTTACTTGATGAATAGGATACACTTGTTGATGGATGAATGCTTTGTTCTGAAAGATCCAGCTAGCTCCTGTCTGCATTTATATGATTCATGTGGTAAATAACTACACATTTTAAATTCTTAATAAAAATATTTATTATATTGGCTGTATATGATTGATGGAATTCTTTCTTCTTCTGATGCTGCTGTACTATTTCAGTTTTGCATGAGGTATTGCCATATTTTAGCACCTTTCACTTACTTTAGTTTAATAGTCTGATAGTTTAAAACATCTTTCAGATACTTTCTTTTTAGTGATATCCTACTGATTTCCTCATCATCTGAAAGGGCAATTTTCCTCTATAAGGTGTGCCAAGAAAATCATGGTAGAAGGCCTCTGGCAAATTGCCTTTTTTTATTTCCATGTTGTCTCATCTGGAAAGTGAGTATCTATGTTTTGAAGTTTTTGGCAGAGAAAATTTCCAACCAATTTCTTTCACTTTCAGAAGTGGACTGGTTATTTAAAGGTTTGTTTCTAGTATTTTCCAGACTAATTTGCACTGGGTACGCCCATGCCATGATGAGTAGTTTGATTCCTCAAGGTAGTACCAGCCGAGCGGGTATGAAAGAGTGAATCCTTAGCGTGCCCAGTGAGTCTTCAGAAAAACACTGTGAAGGCTGGATAACTGTGCTGGTTAGCTGGGTTGTCCTAGTTCTGTAATGAGCTTAGGTAGTGTTAATTCTGTAATCTCTGCATCCCGCTCAATTGTATGTTATAAGCATGCTCTCTAGCACCTTACTTTTGTCCTCATTTTTATTCCCTTTGTCAATCAGATTAATTTTAAAAGATGCAATGTTGCATGTATTCAGGAAGAAACCCCAGCAATGAAGCCATTTTTAAGCCAGGCCACTTACCAATCCAGATGTATAAAGAAAAATAATTTGTAAGTGGAAGTGAGTTGCAGCCTAAGCTCAAAGGTGCTGCCATCTGTCAAAATGAAATAGTTGTGTTTGTACAGAACCCTACACCCAAGGACCTCAATGTTAAGACTATTAAACCACATAACATTCCAGCGAGGGACCTAATAACAGCATATCTGTTATAGAGATCAAGGAGATAAACCCCAGTTAAATGACTTGCCCAAGAAATAACTATCTGCTACTGGCAAGAAAAAGAAATGAACTAATTGACCCCATCTTTCAGAATCTGTTTTAATCTTGAGACAATTCTGCTTGCTCATCCACAACTATTTCATTCACAGTTTACCTTAACATGTTTTATATAAACAGCCAGAAAACTGTAATGTGTGTGAGTTATGTAGCATGTTTTCCAATACAAAGAGCCCATTAAACATATTCATTTTTCTGTCTGGCTCTTCCAGTTCATGGTTTCCTCTCAATGATAAGGTATTATGAGGCCCTATATTGTATTTTTCATTTGGAGATTTATAGACTGCGATTTTTTTCTTTCCCTGCCGACTTATCCGCTACACAAGCTAACATCATAACTCATTTCTGCCATTGATATGGCTATTTTCTACAATGTGAATGAAATACCTGGCGTGATAAATATTGAATTGTATCTGCAGTTTCTTTTTCACATACAATTGACACTTTTCAAGGAATAAAACCATTGCTGCAGTATTTACTAAGTGTCCCATTATAATTCTGATCTTCTTGAAGAGTATTACAATAGAGCGAGAAATTCAAAATAATTTCTCTTCATTTATGGCCATGTTATATTATTTCAACATAATCATGCAGTAATAGAATGAGTTATGTTTATGACAGGGATTTCATATTAGAAAATGTGCATATAGATACCACAATAATTCTAATATTGCATTTCACTACATTTTCAGTGACAGGAGAATGCGCTATTCTCCTACACCGAGTTACAAATGCTATACAATGTAATCCTGCTGAAATACCTGTTTGTATTTTAGTTTTTCAGTGTTAATAATCCTTCTGTATTACCAAAAAATTAAGATCCGTTTCAAGTCTCTGTATTTTTGCGTGCTGCTTATTTCCACTTTTTTACTTTGTCTGTTAAGTGACTCTTCATCACATTAACTTAGTATCTTAAAAACACACATGTATAGTGATTGATGTTAGTGTGTGAACTCTCCTAACATTTTAACATAGTATTTCTTTTGCTACTAGGGAAGTGGTATTTCTATAGCTTGTCTTTGCAAATAGGCTGTCTTCATTCTTATTGCTAAGACAGCTTGCTTGCAATGTTTTGTAGCTGCTTTTTTGGAGAAAGGGAAACCACTTATGTTGGTTAAAAAGGCTGAAGTTGGGAAATAGGCTGTTCAGTCTGCCAAGGGTATCAAACTATCAGGACAATATGCAGTGGTCCAAGTCCGTTGCAGTTACCGCATGAGATCTCCTGTGCTTCTCAGTCTGTAGCTGTAACAGTCCTTCAATGGGTCTGGCTCTTTCACATAATTGTTTTTTGCACCACTTCTGCTGTAGTAGAATCAGTGAAGTCTCTTTTGAGTAGAACTGTGGAACAAAGAAAGGATTAGAATCCCAAAAATGCATGCACAGCCTCTGAGTAACTCAATAAGCTCAATCAATGATGAATGGTAACTCTTCAATAGGAATCCTGTCAATTCTGATAGAATTTTTTGACATCCTTTTTATCTATTCTTGATCAAATTTTTTTTAGAAGAATAAAATACTTATTTAATGCAGTATAGCTATCACTCATTCTCATAAATGTGAAAAGGTAAATGACTATTTTTCTGGTATAAACTATTAGTTTTATAGCCTACCCTTCAAGAGGAAGGGAGAGATAATTGCAATTACAGGGATTTTGGCAGACTGGTAATTCAGTTTCAAGTTGTTGGACATGTACATGGAACACTGTGATATACAGATTTATTTTTGCTGCCTTTATGCTAAAGACAAACTCAAAAATAATAGCTACTATTTCTGTACATCCTTCAGTTCTGCCTAGTTGAGCCAGGCAAAATTAATTTCAGGGGTTCCTGGACAGGATTTGCTGGAGCAATGGATCAATCAAAAATAAGTGAAAAGGTAGTGGGCAAAGAGAATAAGTGTCAATGGAAAAGAAACAGGTAAGTCCAAGAATCTTCAAGTCATGGCTTGGTATCCTCCCTGTTATCAGTGAGAAATGATTTGAAGACCTCTCTTAACTTTATGAGATGAGTAATGAGTAACATTACATATGATTTCAGTCAATTGTGTTGTTCATCTGTCAAGCTGGAAGAGGAGAAGCAATTAAAATTAATACAGAAAAAAAAACTAAAACAACAACAACACAAACCACCAGAACATTTCGGCCCTGAAGCAGTTGGTATTGGAGAAGTTTGGATCAGGTAGATCCCATGGGTTGTCTCCTGTGAGGACTGGTGCTTAAAGTGAAATTCCTGCTTGGATACTTCTAGGCATGAGGCATGGCTTTAAAATTTGCTATAACAGCATCTACTCTGTTGGCTGTGTTCTCAAAAACCCTTGGAAGAGAAAACAGAAATTATGCTCCTTTCAGCTGTTAAAGGTAATTAATTTCATTGATGATCTTATTTTTCCTGATGCTAATGTCTGTTCTTCCGTTTACTTCCATTCTCTAATCAAGTAATGCCTTGACTATAGAGATTAGTAAAAGTTTTAATAGTTTTCAGTTGATGCTATTTATTTTAGATGATCACACTGTAGTGTTTGCCTCCACTTTTGTTATTTGCTTTGGATGTTTAGAGCTGTGAGAACCCAATTTTGAAGCAGTCTGCACCATTCACTGAAAGACCAAATTCCTGATATTCCAGAGAAAGGAATTCACAGGATATGCGTCTAAACTGCAGAACAGGAGAAGAAATTAAATAAAGGCCACCATAAAAGCAATTGATTCCTCTAAAGTTGGAGGTAGACTGTAGGAGCTTTAGCTTGTGCACCAGCTCTGAGGTGTCCAGTCCCTCACCTGCTATCTGCTAGTGGAAATGCTTTTGCAAAGAAACTTCACTGGTAAATTTCAGCATAAAGGGAATGTGTTGGAAAGCTAATATAACCTTAGAGTCTTATAAGCTTTCTATTGCTTCCCTGTTGCTACCTGTGGATATTTCCTTTATGGTCTTTTTTCATGGTCCTTGGAGAGTTCCCACCTGATGTGGACAGAATCACAAGGCTGTGAAGGTGACTCAAATATGTCTTTTGAAAGAGGGTGTCCTATGTACAAAAGAGAATCTCCACAAGGGTGCAAAACTTCCTTACTTGCCAAAGTAAATATGGGAAGTCTTCCATAGAAATGTTCTCTGTTCACTTACAGAGGTGCTTATGCATTCTTTTATGTCCAAATAGTGACCACCATATCTGAGAAAAAAGCTGTTACTGGAGTTTAAATGCACAGACCCAGACACATGGGCTCAGAGAGAAATATAAGTTCCTAAGAGTTCCATCTTATTTTGCAGTTTTGTTTGGTGCTACAAGATAGAGCTGGAGACACAGAAAGAAAACCTGAAGAAAACTTAACTTAGATAGACATTGGGACATTAAAAACACACAAAAACTTTGAATAATGTTGACTGCTTCCTGCAGTTTGGGAAAAATATTTTTTAACATAGAAGTTCTACTTTAAGCTTTGCTTTAGAAAGCCTCCCTGATGTGCTGAAAGGTTCAAAGAAGTGCTAGGTAATAACTAGTGCAGTCAAGACACAAAATTACTGCATGGTGGGCAAAAGAAGCAAGCAATGGATGCAAAGCCATGGGATGGGAAATATATTTTTAGATATTGTTCCTGATTTTCTATAACCGTCTGTTGTCAAATCAAGCAATGTATTTCCAGTTGGTTTATAGGGAATACATGCTCTATTTGCTTACCTGCACTAAAGCATTTTGTTGTTATTGTTTTGCTATAGTTCTGGTTATGGCAAATATTTTAGAGCTGGATGAATGGAAGGGCAAAAAGAGATGTCGCCATTCCTTTATCCCCAGAAGCCAAATAGTCTACTAAGGTGTGCTTCTGGACTTGTTCCCTTTTTGCTTGAAAGTCTTTGAAGCATGTTATGTTCAGGAACTCCAAATCACCATTATGTACCCTGTTAAATTTGCAAGAGGATGGGGGAGATAGGAGATGGATCAAGGAAGATGGCCTTTGTCCTTTGCAGTTATTTCACTTTAAAATAAACATCTGTGTCTGCAGGAAGAGTGGCTAAGATGGGACAGGAGTTTAGAGTAAATACTTCAGGATGTTTGGATTCAAATGTTAGTATTCTTCATACAGCTATCTAATAAATCTAGACCAGGATACATTATAATCCAATGGCCTGCCAAGGGTTAGGCATATGCTTTGAAATTAATCGTTTCTGTGTTTCTCCTGGATTGTCAATGTGAGGAGGAGAAGACAAACATTCCAACTCTATGAATTTACATTCTCTAATTATATTTCTTCCTAAAATAGCTAAGGAATTTATAGATACAGATTTTTCTGACCTAAAATTATATTTTTTCTACTGTCAATTACAATGCAACAGCCAGATTTGTAGTCCTATGCTATTGCAGTAAAAATTTTAATATCTATAAGTAATTTTTTACTGACGCAAATGTTCGTCCCTGAAATCCTTTTGGATTCTCAGTGAAGCAAAATCCAACAGACATAATTTAATTATATATGTTCTTTCCCTTTCCCCTTCAGACAAGGAGAACCACCTGACTTTCTCATATATTGAGAAAATTTTATTGCGCTAAGGCCTAAAAAATATATCCAAGAAGTTAGCTACCTGTCATTGTTAATCCCATGCAACATGATATGGAACAGAGGAGAAGATTACTCTGTAAGATGTAAGTAAAGCTCTGGTAGAGCACTCATGGTGGCAATAAAATAGAGCTTTCAAGGGGGCTGTGGAAAGTTAGAGGTGACAAGCTGAACTAATAAAACCATCTATCCCATCGGTGAATGAGTAAGCAGAGTGATTTTTCAGCCCAGAATCAGCTTAATACGTAGGCCAGAAGAGGAGTGGTAGTGTAGAACATAAACCTGCATTTTGTGGGACAGAAGGGGAGGTTGTTGATGGCTTATTGGCTGACCTGCAGTTAGTGGAGGTAGCCCTTATCTTGGAGGCGACTGCTGGAATTTTTTCTACATGGAAGATATTCCAAATCTACAAATATAATTTGGTGAGAGGAAGCCAAATTTGGACCTGTCAACTTTGACACATCCCTTAAAATATTCCAAATTATAGCAACGGTGTGTAAGAGAGTTGTAACAAAGGAGAGATTTTCAGCTCTTTTAACAGAGAGCTATATAATCACACTTTCTTGTAGAAGCATTCAGTGTGAAGAACCGTCAATAGAAATCTCAAACTGTGAATATACAATTGCACTTTATTATCCCTTTGTTATTTTGTAACTACATAGGTATGACAGACAGAAACTGATGTTAAAAGAAATCCACAATTGTCAGTGTGTCACATGCATGAATCCTACTGCTGGAAGTTTTTCAGTAAATCAGCATCTTTGGGTAGGCACACCAAATGCCATATTTTAACAAAATGTTTTTGCTCACAGTAACACTCAAGCTCTTAATTTAAGGAGAATGAACAACCTAAGGTTTTGTTACTGTAGTGCACAGCAGACAGTTGGTTCTCTGTCTTGCACAGAGCAAACAAGGAACTAAACAGTTGTAAGTACCAGATAAAAGGTGCTGAGAGGATTGGGTACATAGGGAAACTTTCAGTTAGACCCATTGCCGAGGCGTGGCAATGGGAGCCCACATAACCAAAAAAGTGTTGTATTGTAAAACAATAATAGTGTGTAAGACACCCTAGGTGTTCTCAGACATCCTTTGACTCTCTAAGACGTACAGTGAGAGAGTACACAGAGGTCTCCAAACCTTCACACACCAGCAGGATTATTTGTTTTCCTTTGTGTCTTAAGGATTTATGATGCTATTCTTCTTGGGCCTGGAAACCAGCCACACACAAAACAGAGGGAGATAGAAGCATCTGGTGAACTTCAGAGTTCTGTCTTTCATGAAAGATGAAGAGATGGGTGCAAAACTCCATCTGAGGGGACTTGTTTTGTTGGGTTTTTTTTTTTTTTTTTTAAGAAGTAACTTCATTTCATGTTAAAATTGATTTGTGAATTCTTTGTTTCAGAGTTTTGGGAGGATGTGTTGGCTGTGTTTTGTCTGCAGCTCAAATGAGCTGTTTGTGGCAGTTGCATAGCAATTTTTTTCTTCCCTTGCGTCAAATCCTGGTTGCCACTGCCTGTACCTCTGCTCAGTGTTAGGGGTTTCCATTTTTAAGGTTCTTAGAGTTTGAATTCCGAAGATTGGCAAAATGTGTCTGTTAGAATGTGCATGTAACAATTACCTCAATAGTCACACTCTTCTGAAAGCTTGTGTCTGTGTTCTATTTATTAAATGCATAGACTATTAGAGGAAACAACAATTCAGTTCCCTTAATCCTATTTCTGACAGACCCACGTGAGAGCCATGCACCTGTGACTGAGCTGATGGAGCAGCAAAGCAGAGAGGGGGCCTGAGATCAACTCCCTGAACAACCAAACCTCACTGAGTGACAGCTTGTTTGTGTCCTGAGTGATGTGCAGGATCTGGTTCGGAATCTCACAATGGAATCGCTGCTCTGTGACAGTGACTGTAATGTACTTCAATTCAGTCCCCCACAGGGGCAACAAAGGCCAAAAAATCCACCACAAGTATGCTTAACTTCAAAAAGAACAACTCTGTGAAAACAGGGAAGCCCACTAAAAAGAAGCTAAAATAGGCCACTAAAAGAATTAAATTCTTCCAGGCAGTAAGATGATCTCTGAAGTAGCCACACAGCAGCAGAGCATGGCCCATCCTTTGGGAAAGACTTCAGCAAGGGTGAAAAGAGCCTGGCATGGCTAATCAGCAAAGGAAAAAAGGCTATTAGAAGTAAGATAATTCAGAAAACCAAAGCTGTGTGTAAACTAAGTTAGAGGGGCTGCATAATAAAGACAAAAAATAAAACTGTAACCAAACTAGCCAAAGGAGTTTAAGGGCTAACCGGCTTCAGGGATCAGAATTTTCCCTAAACATTTTTTTGATCACTTTAGCAGAAACAGTTGATGACCAGCACATAAATGTCAAAATAGACACACATTTTTTGTACTGATATTTGCTGTGAGTAAAACTGGGGCTAATCCCACATAGAAATTTTTTTCTTTGTTGTTTTTTAAGGAGAGAATGGGGACATCAGCATACCTAGGTCCAAGGAAGGATTAACAGTACCAAAAGGGAGGGAGATCTATGCTATTTAAAAATACATGTGAGGTTTGGTGACAATGTGAACTTCTTCAAGGTAGTAATGATGAGGATCAGTTGCGAAAAATTGCCAAAGTGATTTGGTAATAATATTACCTAGATGAAATTTAGAGTAAATAAATGTAAAGTACACATACACTGGGGGAAAAAGCCTTTTTCACATAGAAGATGATGGGCTCTGAACTGGTGAAGAATAAGATGTGGGGGCTATGATAAATAGGCCCATGAAAAGATCATCATCATCTCAGTGCTTGGCTGTAGTTAAAAAATTAAATCAATAGTTAGAAGTTACTAAAGAACAGAGAACAAACAGAACACATAATAATTCCACTGTATAAAGCTATGATGCACCAGGACATTGAAAATTAGGTGCAGTTCTAGACAAGTCATTGCAAAAATGATGTTTTAGAACTGGAAAAAGTCCAGAGAATGGCAGCAAAGATGACTTAACCAACAGCTTCTGTGCAGAGGCTGGGAGGCCTGGTACCATTGTAAGGAGGCAATGTGAGCAGCTGTATTAGAGACCTACAAAACCACAGCTGCTAGCAAGAAGGTATGTACAGACTCACTGCTGTCTCTTACAGTGCAAAAACATGTGAAAGGAATGGGAAAGAGAAGTTTAAAACAAGAATGATTTCATGCAGTGGATAAAGGACCTTTGCAACTCCTTTCCAAAGGCTTTAATGAACACAGGTTTTCATGCAATCAAGGGGAGACTGGAGTTTATAACTGGGAGGGTGCTGCCTTCTGTGTGTAGACAAAGCACGACCCACTCAGAAAACCTCCTGAGCTGAAAATATTCAGAAACTCATATATGAGAGTATTAGGGGGGAAATATCATAGTTCTTGTGTTGGTTTTGTTCTCAACAGGTGGCTGCTGCTGACCACTTCCTAGTCTGATTGAATTCTTTCTCTGGCCCAGTATGGCTGCTCATGTGTGTGTGATCACAGGTAATTACTGATGCAAACTTTGCAGGTCCAGACTGTTGCAACATATCTTGATAAACTAAATGTATTTGGGTTTTTTTAGATCAAGTATCAAAATGAGATTATAGTCGTAATACTAAAGTAATACCATGACACTTTATAATTAGTGACTTGCACCATTTTTCTATAAGGTAGCTCCCAATAATGAGATTCAGTGTTGGCTGTGAGAGCTTAGACAGTGGTGTCTTGGCTGTGGGGACAGTGTTTAAGTGGGCAGGTTGGATCACTGGTGTCTTGGCTGTGGGGACAGTGTTTAAGTGGGCAGGTTGGATCACTGGTGTCTTGGCTGTGAGGACAGTGTTTAAGTGGGCAGGTTGGATCACTGGTGTCTTGGCTGTGGGGACAGTGTTTAAGTGGGCAGGTTGGATCACTGGTGCCTTGGCTGTGGGGACAGTGTTTAAGTGGGCAGGTTGGATCACTGGTGTCTTGGCTGTGGGGACAGTGTCGAAGTGGGCAGGTTGGATCACTGGTGTCTTGGCTGTGGGGACAGTGTCGAAGTGGGCAGGTTGGATCACTGGTGTCTTGGCTGTGGGGACAGTGTCGAAGTGGGCAGGTTGGATCACTGGGTGCCTTGGCTGTGGGGACAGTGTCGAAGTGGGCAGGTTGGATCACTGGTGTCTTGGCTGTGGGGACAATGTTTAAGGTTCAGTTGGTGTTACAAACATTCATTCATCACCTTGAACAAGAAGCTCAGGTTCACTTCTTTTCACCTGATAATTTCAGCTGAAATGAAGAGAGCTGATTAACTAAAAAGGAAGGAATCCTTTTATCTTCAATAGCAGACCTTGTGTCTGCCTACCATTTTGTACTGTTAGTCTCCTTCTATGTTTATATTTCCCTGGTCACTCAGAAATATGTTTAGCATGGATTTTTGCCTTACCTTAAGTTCTTCCCTAAGCAGGAACTTTTATTTGAATAGTTTTAGTAACTTTTAATACCAGGAAATATATAGATTTTAAAAAAAAAAAAAAAAAAGTGTTCATTTATTGAAACCATCTTTCCAGCTTCTGAGGTGTTCTCTGTATTGTATTTGAACTTGTCAATAATATTTGTTTTTGTAATTGATAGAATTGAGAAACACATCTCAAATAGCATCTCATACTGCTTGTTCTAACTGTTGAGAATCACTGTTCTGATACAGCTTAAATTAGTATATTTTGTAATTAGGTTAATTACAAATGTTCTATGATATGATTTTATTTGAAAATGTTGACTGATCCAGAGTGTAATTTCTAAAAAAGTGTATGAGTCTTAAAAATTTCTGTTCAGCTGTGGTTTTTAAGCTTTCTGATTGACAGGTATTATTTTTTTTCTTTCACACAGAAATGAACACTGAAAATGAGGGGTTCTGTGTTTTGCCCAGTTGTGTCTGAGCCACACCAAGGAGAAAAAAACATCCTCAGGTAATTTTTTGGAGTTCTCTTGTTTTTAGGTGACTGTTAAAAATACCATAAAGATGTTAATACTAGAATTATAGTTGAATCGATCCAAGATAGGGGATCAATATGTCACTCTCCTTAAGAAATTTAACAACTCTATAGTCCTTTTTTGCTTGATACTCCACTAAGGTGTTATCAAACATATTTTTATTTTTTTATAAGCAACGTTCATGCTCTGAACTATCCTAATTTGATTAATCATACACAGATTACTAATCATTCTGAAAAGAAAATGGCTGCAAAGGAACACACTGCCCTGAAGTCAGGCACACTTGGCAGGCTTCATACTAACTTGATAGTAATTATGATCTCCATTGAGTGAGACAGGCAGTGAATAAGATATTTAACGCTGTGTGCTTTGGCTGTGAAAACCTTTTTGACTTGTGCTTTCAATTTCTGGGTTTCAGTGTTATTAAAATATCTATGTGGGTATATTTTAAAAGAAATAATTATCCTTTCCTATACACACACTATTTTTTTAATCTCAGGGAATTTTCTCTGTTTACTGACTGGTCCCCAGAGATGGATGCTCTAACCACCACAGAGAGAGCAGGACAATAAATATCCTTTTGCAACACAGGAACTGCAGTTACAGCGTAGTTAAATCCATCATCTCACTCATGTAAGATGCAAGCTGTCTGCATCAGAAAATTACCCAGAACTTTCTACCCGCAGTGGCTAGGTTCAACTGTGGTTTTAATTTTAGAGACTTGATGTGTATATTCCAGCTAATACAGGTCTTTCTGTGTAGTTCTTGTATTTATAAATGGCTCTTCCTCTTTTCTAAACATTGTAGATTGTTCTGCGATTTATGTAACTCTTGTTTTTTAAACACTGTTAGTCCAACTCGTTGGAGAGTTCCCCAAATATACATGTGTAGGCTATGTCAATACTCATATTAACTACTATGCCTGAACATCTAAATTGTGTCATACCATTTTCTCATGGTAGTCCACTGGCCACCAGAAAGAGAATGCAGCATTCTCAGTCAAAGGAGAGCTTAGCCATAAGATCTCTAGACTGTTGTAATTATCAGGATAGAAGGGCTTATAAAAGCACAAGGTACAACTCTCCTACAAACCTGAAAATTACCTCACAAACTCTGAAGGGTAAAGAGAATAAATTTGACCATATTCCATATACATTGAATATTCAGTTTGATTCAGTCAATTCCAAATTGTTCTGAAACATCTGGAAAAGTTTTTGTTGTTTGTAATTATTATCTTAAAATCTGTAATGCATTGCATAACAGCCATGATCATATTCCTCAGTGTCTGTTGCATAAAGTTTCTAGCTGGAAGTTTAGTATTTACTAAATAGGTTTGCTAGATCTACTAGTAAAATTCACATCTTGTTCCTTGTGCCATTCCAAGGCCCTTCTCCTTGGAGGGGAGAGTAATGGGAATGAGAGGGTAGGACCAAATTTTCAGAATGTTGGACTAATGCTTCGAGTCCAGTCAGGACTATGAATGTGGTTGATGACTTTGCAGTGATGTGGAAGGCAAAATACTGACATGTTACAATAAAAAAAGTTTTGAAGGCTCAAAATTCTGGCACCAAGACAAGCTGCCACATGAGTAAGAAAATAGGTTTGTGTTCCAGACTGCTCTGAAACTGAGTGGGAACAGTTCCTGAAAATAGGAGTTCTCCCAAATGTGTTTATTCCAAGCCTATCTACACAGCAAACTACTCTGTTCTGTGGGGTGAACTTCAAACAAGCTGATTCAAGTACTAGAAACAACCTAAACGTGGCAGATCTGTGGTCCCTGCACACTTGAAAAAGCCAGGAAAATATGTCTGCAGAGATCTGATTCCTACGTAATCAAGTCGTTTTCTTACTGAAGGCAGCTCAGACATAAAACTTATATGGTATCACATCTAATAGATGGGCTCTGATACATGGGGTCTGAGATAGCAAAGGACAGAATTTGGTGGGCTCTGGGTTAAAACTGCCAGCTGCTTCTTTTGCCTTTCTCTCTCCTTTTTATTCTTTGTTTGTTTGTTTGTTTGTTTGTTTGTTTGTTTTTGTTTGGTTTTTTTGTTGTTGTTTTTTCTTTTCTTTTCTTTGTTTGGTTTGGTTTATGTGTGTTTGCTTAGCCAACAAAGCTAAGCACAACCTGAGGACCCCTGAGAGGACCTTTCTTCCCTCCCAGTTTAGTAGATTACCAGAAACTTATGCACAAGAGCAGACTGTAGGGAGGGAAGAACAAGCAGAGTGCTGGGGAGTCCAAGTGACTCCCATTAGAGATGATGGCTTCCTTCCTCATCCTTCTCAAGTCCACCTTCAAATGTTACTGTACTAATTGTCTTCTCAAATATGAATAGACCTTCCATTTCCTTCTGCTGCCTCGTTCCCACAAGGTTTGGCAGGATCTTTCTTGAAAAAGCACTCACATCACAGTTCCTGCACTGCCTCCTGCATGCAGGCAGAAAGTGAGGATAGAGATAAAAAATAAGAGAAAGCAAAGAACATTTAACAATTCTGAACAGAGTTTTCCTCAAAACAATTATTGAAAAAATACCATATGATTTGGAAACTCAGTGAACCTAGTGTGATTTTTCCCCAAGCTAGCTTTCTTTTTGTTTAGCCTTTATCTGGGTTAGCTTTTAACAAATTCAGCTGTCACTTTCTATATGAGTGAGAACATTTTTAGTAGTGTGGATCAAGCTGGCAACAAGTGAGCAGTAGTGTGAGACCATCAGCAGGTGCGTGGGAGACAGCAGCAATTTGGGAAGCCTGAAAGAGTGCTGGTGAGGGAAATCAATGTTTAAAAAGCATTGTAAAAATCTCTCTGGTCAGGTATTGCTGGAACAACAGTGCTGCTCAGAGCATAATTTGTTTTGCTATTCTTCAACAGTTTCTGATCTTTGTATGTTATCTCTAGGATTTAAAACAATTTCCTTTTTTCAATGCATTTGGAAATATTAATCTTTGGATTGAGGTAGGAATTTTACCCATAATTCCTGAGGGCTGCTTATTTAACATCTGTTTAGAAGCAAGGAGGGGAGCAGTTTTTTGAATCTCACACTACATCTGGATCAAAAAGTCACTGCAAAAAAGAGAATTTTAACAAGAAATACCCCAATCATGGAAAACTTCCAAATAAAATTTCCCAATAATTATATCTGTTAGACATAAAAACAGATAAATTATATTGAATCAACTTGTATGTAAATATGAAGACAGTAGGGGAAGTATGGTTACAGGAGCCACCTACACACCAAATACTTATAAGCATGCTTGTTGAATTTAGTATTAAGTGTCAGGGTGATTCCCTGATGTAAAAGCCCCAGTGAATGCAATTGTATTAGCACTTCGCAGCAGAGAGACTCTAATCTGCCAACTCCTAAAAATGAATGCAACATTCTTGAGCAAACCATGCTGGAACTGGCACTCTGGGTGAAATCCTGAAGCGAAGAGGAACATTTTCATTGCCTTTAATGAGTCCCACATTTGTTGACTGATAAGAGCCAATGACAGAATGGAGAGCTGGAGTAGCAAAGAGATAGTTAATGAAGGGTATACTAAAGGGTCGAGGTGAACAACACATCAGAAACAATGGGGAGTGTCTTATCCTCAAGTCTGATGTGCTTTTCATAATGCTGGTGTAGTCCTTTGGTATTCAGTGTGTCAGGATAATCTATACTGGGAGTGAAGTTAGGAACAATACAGAGCAAAAGAGGCAATCCAGAAAAAAAAAAATTCAAACGGAAGCTGGGACTCCAGGAGGATACAGTCAGGTTATCCTAAAGAGAAAGAGGTATGCCAGAGGTAAATAAAATGGGATTATAACAAAGATGAAAGGAAGAAAGAAGGGGTAATGGGGAGGATTCTCTGTTTCCAAAGCAAACAAACAACCTAATTACATAACTCCTTTTAAAACAGGACATTAATTGTCCATTGAACATAGGCGCTGTGGAAAGTAAATATTCATCTTTTGGTGACCCAAGAATGCATATCATTGACTGAAACTTTTGTTTCTAATGAGGGATTGACAGTGTCATCTATAAGGAAAAAAGTTGTTTGAATTAAAATGTTTTTGCAGGGAGCACTTTCATCACCCCAGTTTCTTATTTCCTTGGTCCTTTTATGGCTCCATGAATTCATCCTGTATTTCCTTAATTAAACGTATGGAGGAAAAAGATACTGAACATTTTAACAAAATTTTCATCCATGCTACAGAAGGTACTTGGAGGTATGATTCTCAGCATGAGGTAAGACAGGTATCTACCCTGTTCCATGGCATATTACACTCCATGTACTAGGAAGATGAAAGGGATGTTTTTATACTGAAACTATATTTTTACAGGTAAACTGTTAATTATATTTATAATTGTTTGTTTACTCTGCTCCTGGTCTGAATGAATATAATTTCAATATAATAGAAAAGAGGATAAAAACAAAATCACTGGAGTCATAAGAAGAATTCTGTCTTCTGTTTTACTTGAAGAAGTATACTTATTGAAGTTTCTTCCTTGTGATGAGATTATTTATCTTTTATTGTTCAGATGCTACCACCTTATGGTTGCATGCCATGGTAAAGACTAGGAGAATATTCATGATCAATGGAGGGCACACAGAAGTAGAGTGTACTCCAAGGAGAGCAGAGTAAAATGATAGCATAAAGTGCCTGGAAAAAATCGTCCCATAATTTTGGCGTGAACTTGTTTTCCTCCAGAAAAGGAGCTGAAATGAAAATCTTTCAACAAATTCTGCACTGCAATTTCAGCTGTTCAGCTGTCTACAGAGAGAAGACCCAGCCCAGGATATCTAGCAGCCAGAACTTCTGGAAATGGCATACTGCCAGAGTCTGACAGAAAATAAATTAAAATATTATCTACTGGTTCTATATTTAACAGGGTTGTTCCCAGACTTTGTAAGTGCACGCACAAAAAGAGAAAATTGTGGTAAAGGGTTAATATGCTGGGTGAATACTTGTTTATATCTCTATATTGTTAGCACCAGGGTGTTGATGAGCACATATTTATCCATAAGCCACTAATTTACTGCCACTTTGCCCATGGTGTTGGAGAACCTCGTTACTTCCCAGTATCTGATTGGGAGAAGCTGACCAGAATTTTAACAGAATCATGAGAGCACTACAACAAGCTTCATGCTGCAACGCACTGTGCTAAGGCTGCCACACTGCACACGTAAGTTTCTTTACTTTTGATACATAGAACATGTGCTCTAGCAGAGTTAATCAGTGACGTGCAAATTCGCTTAAAGGTGACTTGTAGGAGTACTAAAAATAACCTCCCAGGTTTAAGGATATATGCTGAGTATCCCAGGCACTTATCACAGTTTTAATATGAACTGTAACCATTTTTACTTGTAATGCTTCCAAGAAGTCTTCACTTACTGTGAATTGTTGGCTCCTTCTCAGCATGACCCACTGGCCTGCTACTGATCCTGTCAAATGTACCGTGGAGCCCAGAGGGAGACTGTGGTTTGAGCTGTCCAGGTATGTTAAAACTCCTTATTACAATGTTACAGAAGCTTCAAACCCTCTTCCTTTTGTGGAGATACTAAAAAGGATACCCAAACACAACAACAAAAAAATCTCTGTGTTAGAAACATACACAGAGCTTTAGAAAAGAGATTTATTTAATGCTGTTAAACTAGCCCCATATTTTGTTAAGGGATCATGTGGTGCATCAGCTATCACCTGCTTAATGTATTCCAAGGGGTCATCTCATATAGGAGCAGTTACTATTCTGCAATTAGAATTCAGAATGTTTTGAAAAGAAAATTAAGAGTAGTTGGGTAGAGTGAATGGAGTTTAAATGTAAATTTACTAAAACTTCTTTTGGAAGAATTTCTGTGGCATACATTTCATGTTTCTAAATCTGACAAGTACTCAGTAAAGTGGTTCGACTTTCCATTCCCATATAGATTTTATTTTTGTGCTGAAATGCTAAATTCTGCACCAGTTCAATTTTTTAAATTATTTATTAATTCCTTTCCCACAAAATTTGTTAGAGAGTCATTATGTCATTTAATTTAGGATTGTTCATACAAGCAAGAATTTCCATGTCCATTTCTCAGAACAAAACACTCATTGCTTTTGCTGGGTGCTCACTTATTGCATTCTGTATAGTTTTAACAGTAAAATGGCTTTGGTTAGATTTGTTTTGTATTTGTTGCTTCACCCTCTATTTCTCATGCAAATCTAAATTGGTATCGGCTTTGAATTGCTGCCACACTCAAAATCTGCACCTCTCCCGTTTCATAGCAAGGTAAAATAAGAAAATATTTCTGTTTACATTGGCTCCTTCCTTTCATCTCCTCAAACCTAAAATGACTTTGGTATAAATTTAAGTAAGGTGTCTTATTACAAAAACCTTGGTGCATCCAAAAATTACTCGTTTATAGTATTCTCAGGGAAGTAATTGGATTTATCTCAGTGCTAAATGATGAAGAACCCCCAAGAAATAAATGCAGGCTTCATCCACTGGGACCCAAAGCAGAAAGCAAATTAGCTCTTTATCTTGTTTGGATTTTTGTTAATCAAGAAAAATGCACTTAATTACTGTGACAGGAAGCAGTGCATGTAGAAACTGCACTGAGCCTGGAGCCAGATGTCATGCAGTCTAAGATAGCTTAAGTTTGTTGTGCTGCCTCTCTGTCAACAGAAGAGAACCTCCTCAATCACAGCTAGAACTTGTTATTTTATTCAAATCGGAATTTCAGTAACTCACATAAGAGAAACTTTTTTTTTTTTTTCATGGCTATGACTCTTTTTTGTTTGGTTTTGGCTTTAGTTTTAGTTTTTTAGCATGGCCTTGTGAGATTTGCAGTTGTTCTGAAACCTGGACGAACTTAACATCTCTGTGACCTTTCAACCTCTCAATTTGTTTTGCAACTGGCTAGCGAAAATTGCCAACTTTGAATCAACAGACAAGCATTTCGTTATTCATATTCTGATTACTGAATGAGAATGGAAATAAAGAAAATTAGTTTCCTTTAAAAAACCTACATTCATAAGGTGAATTAACACAAAATGCAGAGCAGGACTCAGCCAAAACCTTCATTTTGTTCCCCCGGCTGCTCTGGGAATGACAGAAGTTCACATCAGGATCAGTTGGATCAGCGTGGATCAGTTTATGAAGATTTTATTACTATATTCTAGTCCATTGTTTTGATAGTCCAAATATCTTAAGAATGCCTGCTATCATACAAAAATAAATATTCTTAGTCCTATTTTTATAATTATCAGCTGAATTCTTGAGACTTCTTGTGGCAATGCTTTCTTAATTGGAGTTGGAAGTAGTCTCAAACAAAGTCTATACTGTTCGGCAGTCTTTCACATCTCACTGGAGTTTTATCAAGTCTCCAGACTCTAAGGAGAAGGTCAGGGTAAGGATTCTGGATTGTTGTGATGTTACATTGAAACATAAAGTTCATAAAGCCTTGCTGACTCCCAAATGCCAGCAAGGAGAGAGCGCTTTCTTTCCACAAGGAATGGCCCAAGTCAGATTGTGCGCCGGCAGTGGGGTTAAAGCCCAACAGCAGATTGCAGGGTTTCTTTCTGCGTTAGTGGTTGGACTTGTTGATCTTGCAGGTCTTTTCCAGACTTAGTGATTCCATGATTCTTCTCCCCATCATTGCAGAGCTTTCAAATTTTGACCCTGGAATACTGCTCTGTGAATTGTCTGGTTTCATACATGGGCTGCTCTTGTGATTGCATTCCATCAGTAAGCAATGTCAGAAGGCAAATGAAGGTTGGTCACCACATGTGTGCATAGTTTCTCATCTGCTCTTTTTTATTTTTCTCAGCCTTTGGAATGCTAATTTAACTTCCATGTTTACGTTGTTTGGGCACCTATCCCAAATTCAGACCATCATTCAGCAGCCTATTACACCAATTCCCAGCAGAGTGCAGGGATCCATGACAAATGACGTGCAGCCCAGGCAGGGGGTGAAGGCTGTGGTGTGAGAGAAACACTGTCAGAGGTAGCAGATCCCAGTTCTTAGCTCTGTAAGGCTCAGCACAAGCTGGGAAGCCACTACCTCACAGACAGGTGATAGGGTACCAGACAAGTGGCTAGGTGAAACCTAAATGCCTGTTCCTGGCTCCTACTGTGTTCCTACTATCACAGTTTATCTGTAATTTAGGAATGAAACATATAATCTTACCAATTGCCCTGTAAAAGTTGTCAGCTCCTTGTTTACACGGTTCCATGAAATAGATAGTATTTCAAGGTTACTTGTGACTTTTTGTTCAGTTGACAGGGAATGTTGCTTCTAATTAACTCACCATGTTCATCAAAATCAAATTCTTTACATCCTTGGGACCTGCATTACAGAGAAATTGTCTCCAAGTATGATGTAGTAAGAAGAAACTAGCATTATTTAATCTACTGGAAATTCATAGAAAGTAATGTGACATTTACCCCATTTTGACTGACAAAGTAAAAATATTACAGTATTACAATATTTCTCAAAATATATGTTCAGCAAAACTATATTTGTATTAATTTTTAAATTATTATTTTTACATTATTAGAAAGGCTTCAAAGATAGATCTTTTACTAGGAATATGCCTCAAGTTATAGAAATAAAATAAGTATTTTATATTTAGAATGAACAATAAAATGTAGTCAGTGATGAAAGAGTACTGTGAAATGGAGTCCAGAATATCAGAAATAAAATCTGCAGAGAAAAGATTTTTCTGCTTTTTTCATCAGCAAAATTTTGTAATTACAACGTTTTCTCCTATGTGTCTGATGGGTGATAGTCTCACAGCACCAGACTGAAGGCAACGGTTATTGAAGACTGATCTTGGTACATTTGCCTATTTTTACTTTAATTTTAGAAACAGGTACACTCATGGCATCTTTACTGAATCTCTTACGAGTACTTTGCTATGTAACAATGAAGCAAATTTTGGCTCAAAATCCCAGACTAATGGCAACCAAAATGTCTCGTGTTGATTTTGAAGAATTCTTAAAAGACATAAGCTAAGTTTCCAAGGATTCTGGACTCTTTGCTCTAAAGCTGGTAATCACTCAACTTCTTGGCATGATGTTATTTTAAAATTTTCAAAACATTTTGATTATCTCAAAACTAATCCCTTTGCCCCTTCTTTGGGAAAGCTTGAAACTGTGTAACTTTGGCTAATAAGCAAAATTCTTCCTTTCCAAGAGTAGAATTTCTCATAAAGTTGCAACTCTGATTTTTCCCGCCTGTTTTAAACCTGCTCTAAATACAAGATAATGCAAAGTTGATGGTTTCTGTGATGTTTCCAGAAGTGGCTTTAATATGGCAACCTTCATGCCAGGATAGCATTTCACGTGGAACCTCATGCTTAGAGGACTGAATTAGAAGATTGTGGCTAAAACTATTAGAGGAGGGCATAAGTCCTCAATGGTAACAAACAAGTGTCAGAGGAAACATAAAATCTTGTCCAACAGCACTCATTTCCTTCCTTGCCTTCTGTTTCCAAAATAGGGGTTTAGTGTAAAAAAAAAAAGCATTAATGTTATTTATCAGTTCTAACTTGGGATCAGGAAAAGCAGCTTAGAATTTTGTATGAAAGGTCCATATTTTTGCCTTTCCTGTGTATAGTGCTATTTGATATGGATAGACAGAACTCCCATGATTCCTACATTCTCAGGTTAAAAAATGTGATATCACCCCCACTTGCAGATATACACACAGCATAGAGGCACACAGTTAAACTGCTCTCTACAAGGTGATCGTGTCCTGGCACCTACATGATTCAAACTGTGAAATCACAGCTTTATTGGCTGGCAGTACCTGCATAGTGCAGGTACTTTCTCAGCATTCTTCAAGCCTCCTCTGACCCCTAGCTCTGAGTTTAAAGCTCCAGAATAAAGGTGCTTCTTTATTTTGTAGTTTCATAAGGCAGACACTGTAAGCATAGCATTTTCATGTAGAAACAAAACCACAAATTTGAGTTGTTTACCCTATTGTATGAAAAAATCATTCAATCCTGAAGCCAAATCAGAAAAAATCTCATTGTATCAAGGGTTTAATTTGTTTTATAAAATCAATAGTAGCTCTTTTTTTTTTTCCAATATGCACAAAATAATTACATATATACATAAAAACTTGCATTTTACTCTACTTTTATAATCAAGACGACTTCAACACCTATTTAATCTTCTCTCTGCCTTCCCCTTCCCCCAAACAGGAGCATTTTGTTGCTGTTCTTTCATTCTGTCTGGCTGTTGTCCATACATTCTGCAATTCCTGCGTTTTACTAGAATACGAAATGATCGTAGAGGAAAATATTTACAACGGAAAGTTGTTCGTTATTCTAGAAGGACAAATAGTAGGGGTTCATGGTGTGATGGCTGCAGTGAGAACAAAACGCTTGCTCACGATTTTGGGCAGCAGCCCTGTCTTTGTGGCCGTGTCTGCTCGCACGCCAATATTAATTGCGCAGTGCCCTCTAGGGACTCTGCCTCCGCCGGGATTCCCCAGCGGCCCTCGCACGCCGCGCCTCGGCCTTCTCCTGACCTTCATAATAATTTTGGATTTCATCCTACTCCGGCTATAATGATATGTCTTGCTTTTTAACTCCTTCCCTGTTTTGGGTTGGTTTGGTTTTTTGAGTTGACGGTGGTTCACAGCTTTCTGCGTGTTTTCAGGGCACGTGTGCTAGGTTCTACATAAGAAGTTTTCTCTACGTTCTTTGAATTTGATGATAGCGTTTTGAGACGTTCTTTTCCGCTTTCGCGTTTCTAGGAGATGGGTTTTCTTTTCAATTGTTTGTTAAAAAGGAGCTGTGTGAATTTCCTTCTCAGAGCCATGGTTTGATCAGTGCTGGTAGAAAGAGGCTGGGAACTGCAGTACTTTGCACAGATGTCACATACCTGATGAGTGATTTCTTATACTTATTGATGTGGTGGTTTCAGGGAAATAATAGTAATAATGAGAACAATGATAAGGACATGTTTCCTTTTACATCACTCGCATAGGTGAGCTGAGATGTCCAAAGAAAATTTGTTCAGAGGAAAGAATTTTGCTAGAAGTATTTATGATCAAAACAGTTCGGAAATAAAAGATGGTAAAATGAGCAAAGGGCAGTAGGTTTTGAATAGGCTTCATCAGCAGAGGGGAGAGGTCATCTGGGAAGATTAGTTATAGGAGCTATTAAATCACCTCTGTGACACTGTTAGAAGAAGCTGCTTAACATAATCATGTGCAATCAGTAAAAATGCTGTTTATTACAGAGCAGTTTTGATTTTCATATTTGGTATTGTTATGTAAGATGGTGTAATGTAAGGCCATACACGTTTCCCCAGTACAAATTACCAGCATTAATGATTTATGGTGTTTTCCTGACAACTTTAAAAGTAAAAAATTATTGGGAAATATCTCTCCAAACCAATTTCCACTAATATATTCATTAGAGACTTCCGTAAATTTTTTCTTTATACTGTAGTTTTAGACAATTGCAACTGATACAGAGTTTATATAACAACTAGTCCTGCATCCTATACGTTTGTTTGAGTTTGATTATCCTTCTTATTGACACAATGCCAACCATCCCTTTGAAGTGCTTATCATTTAGTGATAAGACTCCACAAAAAAAGATTGTATTCTCATGTGGTCTCTCCAGTTTGGAATTAGACTTCTCTGTGCATATTTTCTTATGTGTAAAGTAGAGAATAATAGCCCCACTTATGTTTCTCATATATTTATGTCCATGGATTATCTCAGGATAGACACGACAAATCTGAGTTTTGGATTGGGACACATTTTGGTTGCAAGATGTTGAAAGCTGACTGTCACATTTTATGAGAACTAGATAGAAAATTTGAGTGTGATGGAATCTTTGCCAAGATGTTTTGTTGGGTTTTAAAAAATTATTTTATTTTTTAAAAGTTTTTGGCATGTATTAGTATCTTGCAAGATACTAGCTTACAATTTTCCCTGAATTTTCCTTTAGTCTAGATCATAATTTTGTCAGGATACATGTTTTTGTACCAAAAAGTACAACAGATTTCCAAATAAACTGAGTCAAAAAGGGGATGACAAAGCACTTTCAAATCAGTAAACCTAACTGAGTCTTAACTGTCCTAATTCTGCTTCCATAGTGACACACTGTTGTGGGACCCAATATCTACTAGCAAGCTATCAACTTGCAGCAGATTATAAACAAGCTGTACTGTTTTGCATTTTATTATTGTCTGTAAGTCTATCTTGTCCATACAAGGTAAAATCATGTCAGAAATACAGAGCTGTATTTTTTAAATTTTACTTCCTTATTGCATTTTAGTTTGGCATAATTCGTAATATTCCTTGCATATTCTTTCACCTCAATTTTTGTGATTTATTAAATGGCATTAGCATGTGCTGGCTCTTCCTTTCATTTTCCCTGATAATCTGGCAGGCAGAAAGAGCTAGAATGAGGTACAAGTGCAAGTACATACTTTTGGAAATAATTCTAAAGCATAATATATTGAAATGTTTCATAATGAATCCTTGTTCGCCAGAAAAATATTCAACCATGCCAGAAAATTATCTGTGAGGAATAATTCTAGCCCCTTCTTTCCTCCCCCTCTTCCCAATTTGTGTTGCTTGGAAGAGAAGACGAAAAATGGCACAGATGCATGCAGTATTGCACAAAGAGTATATATGGACATTTCAGTCACTGATATTTCCCTATTTTCTGATGCTAATGTAAGATATGTTGGTTTTGCATTTGTAATTAAGATGAACAGATGGTGAGGACTTAGTTTAAAGTAATACTGTACATCCATTAAAATAATCTCTGCTGACAGTGATTCTTTACTATAGCAAGACTTAATTGCATATATAACATGTGTACATCAGAAAGAACTCGATCCTTAGCCATTTGCTCCACTAGGACAATAGTAAAACAGACGTCACCAAAACAGAATTTGTCCTGGAGACTCCTAAGAGTAACAGATGCATCTCTGCTGACAATACTGCCTTGCTTTAATTAATGAACACTTTATGAATAAAAGAACACATAATTTCAGAAAACAGGCAGGATTTCTTTTGAAAAAGGAAGCTCAAGTTTTGCAGGAAGAAGGTTCAGGAATATGACACTAAAAATTTTAAAAGACAAACTTGGTGTTGCTTACAATATTTTTCTCATGGAGTAGTACACATAATTTGAGTGTTCCTTGGCAAGCTTTATAAATATGTCTTTTTGAACTGTGTTTTTGTTATAAATTAAGTACATTGTGAATGGTCTGCCTGAAGCAAGTCCTTAAACCTTGGTGAAGCAAAAGCAGACTGCATGTTTTCTTCCTTCCATAAAAATTATATAAAATGTAATTTTTCAAATTGTTCATATATGGGTTATATAAAAATATCACTATGTGCTTCCACCTTAAGATCTATACTTCACAGGAAAAGGAACTTCAGGTTATATGTCCAAAGCAGGCATCTATCCTTCACCTGTTGTACAGAACAGCAACACATTTGTTAAGCAATAATACTTATTTTTCAAAAACATCATTTGGTGGTTGTATATTTGTAACTCAACCCCTTTTCTGTTTACTTCTTGTCTTATCGGCCATCAGCACATGGCTAAGTCTTTTCCAAGACAATGAAAACTACCAAATTCTTACCTCTGAGGAGTAGGTTGGCAGAAATACTTCCTTCCTTTACTCAGCTTCTTTTGTAAGGATATATATTTTACTATTGTTATGATTACCAAAAATTAAGTATAGGGTTTGATTAGCATTTCGGAAAGTTTTTTTAAACTGAAGTACATCTTCTATTGTGCCAGAACTATCAGCAAAATCACAGTAGCTGAACAAGTCTTTACTGAGAAAAACAGTTGTCCACGCAAGTTTCACAGAATCAGTGAATCCCCATTTTTTGTTATGTGCTTCATCTGTTGAAGGCCTGGGCTCCACATTCCCTCAGGAGTTGTCACTATCCAGGAGAATGTCTTGGAGATTGTAGTGTGTCACTAAACTCCTTCATTTTTTCCTGTTAAAATTCTGCTTTGTATAAAAATTTTTAGATATGTAGTGAAGCAAAGACTTGAACCCTGAGGCCCCATTTTCCACAGGAGTACCACAAACCTCATGTTACTGACTCATTTTCACTGTGCCTCAGAATATTTAAGTGTATTAAACCAAGTGGAATAGCACCAGCAGGAGAGATTGAGATAGTCTTTATCCTAGAATATGAAAACTCTGTAACATGGTAGTTAAATATTTTTCCAGGAGATATGGCTCAAAACCCCTCAGGCAAAAAAAAGAAGAAAAAAAAAAAATTTGAACCAACCTTTCTTCTATTCAAGATGGGCTGTAGGGTAAAGCAGGAGAGAGGTACTGCTTTCTTTTAATCAATACATCAGTTTTCTTTAAAATGTCTGAAATTGAAATTAAATATTTCTCCTCAGTGTGTGTACCTCTTTCCTATTCCACAGCTAAAATTATTTAAAAATAATTGGGCAGGAATTTGTGGCTGGGAAGGAATATGGTTTGACAGGAACACTGAGAAAGTCTTTCATTTGCGTAGACTGGTGACAGAATTAGACCAAATAATTCTGTAAATATCGCTGAGGTATATGGGTAATGCTCACTGTAAAAGGAAATAAAAAAGACAAGGAGTGAGACAGACTGGGACCCAGGGGAACAGAAAAAGCTGCAAGTTTTACAAAACATTCATTTGTCTAATTTACTCAACATAATAAAGAAAGGATTGATTAATTTAGGGAATTAGCAGCAATTATTGATTAGAGGAGTAGTATATTTAATGAATATAGGATGGGTAATATTTTTGAGTGGATATAGAAAATATCTCTCCAAAACTGGAATGATCCACAAGTCATGGGATTCAGAGCACAAAACACCAACAGACTAACAGACTGAGAAAGGCTTTAAACAATAACTGAGTAAATCTTGGAAGTGTTCCAAAGAAACCGGGAACAGAAAAGAAACTACAAGTACAATAATGGGGTTTAGACAATAGAGATAGTGCAGCAGACATTTGTGAATGGAGTATTAGCTCTTTAATTATAATAATTACCTAAGTTTAAGGTCAAGGCACCTGTGCATTGCTGTCTGTGAGAAACTGATTAAAAAATTAGAAGTAGCATTTAATCTCCGTGATACTATTTCCAAAAATTCTCTTAGAAATTTGGATATTGCCGAGATTATTACTTATTCTTTGTACTGTACCTAGAGACATTGACTGATATGGGTCCCATGTTACCCCCCTCATATCATTGATATCAAGATTGGCTCTCTTACCACTTGAAATCAAATATAAAATTAAAATTCTCCACAGGGAGGAAAACCATGAAAAATGAAGACTCACATCTTATTTTATTCTGCTTTCCCATTCATCCTGAACATGGAAATGAAAGGCTTCATTTTGTTCCCTTTAGTAATTCAGGAAAGCCTATTCCAGGTCTTGGAAATTAACTTTTTAGCTAATCAGTTGGTATAACCTCAGATTTGCTGCAGGGGAACCCTATCTGAAGCAGTGAAGGTGGATCTTGTCACCTGGATATGGATGAAGTACAGAGTTTTGCAAAGTGTCACTGTCTGGAAACAACACTACTCACATCATTCCAGTCAGGTTCATGGCTGTTGGGGGCTTTGTGCTGATTTCTGAGCAGAAGAATGCAATTGTGGGAGCAGTTTGTGCTTCTGGGACCCCACACGCAGCTGGTGCATCACTCCAGGAAATATTAGACGTGATGGAGCCAAGGTATGGGAGATATGTTATATAGGAAGACATTCACTAAAAGCTTACACAGATGAGGAACATAAGGCTATTTCTAAAAAGGGAGTGAGTGCATGAAAAGAAGTCGTAGGAGAGGGCAAGAAGAAACCTGGGAAAAGAGACTGAAAAAGTAAATATGACATTTTGGAAGTGAACTCCCATAATCTGTTATAACTGTTGCTCTGCAGTGCTATTTCTGACAGAAGAATATTTCCATCCCAGTAAAATTTGAAAATTTTATAGGGCTTTTAAAATTAGTAATTTCTAGTAAAACACATATGGGAAATTTAACATACATTTTTATTTTAGAAAATGGTCCTGATTTCAAAATTTTCATTAATGTTTTCTTGACTTTCTCTCTTTTTGCTACTTCCTCCCTTTTTCTTTTCCCTCATTCCAATTCAAATCTGCACCATCTTCAAAAAGAAGTGTATTTCAGAGGAATTTTGACAGTCTAAAAATGCCAGAAATTAAGAAAATCATCTCACAAGGGCACGTGACAAGAAGGAAGGAACTGCTTCTGCAAAAGGTCATGCAAAAGAATAAAAAGTACGGACTAAAACAAGTGCAATAGTATTTTCTAATGGAAAAATAAAAGTGACATGTCCAGGAAAACTTCGTTGGGAAGTAAAGACGTTTTTCCAATTTGTATTTCTCGTACTTCTGAGTGAAAAAGAAAATGTTGAAAGGATATGTTAAAACAGAAGCAACCTTGGATCCCTTTCTGACCCTGAAGCAAGTGTCAGGCTATCGTTGCAGAGGGATATGTTTTCTCTCCAGCTGTGGCCTGTGGTTGATAATCAGATCTTTTATATTTCAGCTGTTATTGTTAAAGACGTCATAAAAGAAACAGAATTAATGTTTTTTCACCATTGTACGTGCTCACCCCCTTTTGTGCTTTCACTATTTCAGGGGTCATTGTTTACATTCACATTTGAGGTAAAATCTGCTAGAGATGATCACTGGGAAAAGAAATTCACAGAAGCTGAATTGAGAAAATGAGGTGCCTGTGGTGAAATTCTGGGTAAAAGCACAAAATTAACTGTCATCCAAGCCAAAGAAGGTGAGTATCTCCAAGTCAGTACCACCATCACTCTGATTGAAGTAGTGAAAGAACGTTGAAAGAGCCTGTTCTAGGTGAGAACAAGCCTAAAGATGAGGAAAATGGTTAGAAAATGAGAGGATGGAAAGCTTTTAGTGAATCAAAAGCACCTGTTAACAATAAATAAATAAATAAAATGGAAGAAGAAGAATCCTTCTTCAGTTTCTTGAATGTTTCAGTCAGGTAAAACCAAGTTTTGCAGTATCATTTGACGGTATCTTGTGAGAGGGATTGCAATAATGTTAAAATATGGCAAGAAATCAGTAATATTTAACAGTTAGAATATTGCTGCAATGAAAGCTGAGACCAGGGCTGATTGTTTTCAATATGATTAAAAACTGAAAGTTTGACTAGAGCAGAAAACTAAAAATAAAGCTCTCTGTGATTATTTGCTTTACAATATCATGTGAAAACTTCAAGAAAGGAGGTTCTATAAGTTAATATGCAATCATATTTAGAAGCAGTTGCTGCATTAGAAAGCTCACAGTTTAAAAACACAAGTGAAAGGATAGGAGGGAGAGCAGAAAAGGAAGCTAGTATACTTTCCAGAAAAGTTTATTCTAGGAATTATTAAATAAATATGATTCTAAAATCAGCTGGACAATATCTCAGGCTATCTGAAGACATTAGGAAAACCTTACCCAAGAACTAATCAATGTGTCCTGCACAATCTCTGTTTTTGTAAAGTGACTGGACCACATTCTCTTTTAGGTTGCTTCTAGCGGAACATCTTTTGACTGGGGGGTGAGGAAAGAGTGCTGGTCTTCTGATTCCAGGCTACCCAGTATCTTTCTCACTGACTTTTTAGGGGAAATAGTGCAAAAATTTGGCTGTCTTTGCACTGTGAATAGCTTCTCCTCCACTGGTATGCAGCTATTTTCTGAAATAGTCCAATTAATTTAAATGTGCAAATAGTTTCTACCATAAGCAAGAACAGATTCATAGTATGACCCTTAGTTTTGGGGTTGGGGAGAGGCCGGGGTGGGGGCTCTGCCCTAAATGTGATTTTTTCTTTCACCTAAGAATTTAATTTGGAAGGTTCTTATGAGGCAGAATTTACTTAATTCTGTAGAGTGCTCTGAGATTCCAAAGTCAGAAGTGCTAAAATTGTTGCAAGGTTTTCTTCCTCATTAATTAACATCCCAGAGATCAGATAGGAATTTGTGGAGTAGGCTGACAGATCTATGTAATGATCTTATATTGTAGATGCGAATATTTGTACTTTCTGGTGATATTTGTATTGTTCACTCAAGGCAAAGTAGAGACTATCATTCCTTCTACTGGCATAGAATTACAAAGGTTTAGCAAGGCAGATTTGAGAGAGAATGGCTGGCAATTTTTTCATTGACAGAACTTGTCAACACTTAAAGGTGAGAAAGGACAATAAATGGGAATGATGAAAGATTTTTTTCTTTTTTTCCATTTTAAAATTTGACAGAGAGCTTCAACACAGCAGAATGAATTGTAATAAACACAGTGTTTTGGTAAATTATCTTTGTTAGTGAGGAAAAATCAGTTTATTGATTTATATTTTTTATGTGCAGAATCTAGTTATAGAATGCCTCATAAAAATCATCCTTTTAGTCCTTGTATAAGAGTAAGGTAGAGAAACTCCAGATCACAGTGTTTCAGTCTCTTTTGGCTTCTGGAGAGTAAGTTTAAAGGGCAAAATAGTAAAATCACATTCTTACTGATTTTGAAGGGTACTTAAAGCAGCTCGCTTGACTTCAAGTTGGGGTAAAAAAGAAAAGATATGTGTTTGTGTAAGTGAATTGAGGCACTGACTTTCTTCAGTAACTCACCCAAGTACACAAGCTAATGGCAAAAAGCTCTGGAGACATGAGCAAAGCACCTTTCTGCAGGCAAAGGAAGAAATTATGCAGTTTTGGAAGCTTTAATTAAACTTTATGTAAGTGATGCCAGAAGGCTACCTGAGTTGAGTGCTGCTCTCTGTATCTTTTATTATGCTTTCCAAAGATACTGGAAAAATATTTTAATTATCTTAATTTTCATCTCTAAGTTCCAACATACTTCCAATACTGTTCCCAAAGTAACAGGCCCAACACACTCCTAGCATACTTCTGAAAGTTGTAGGATATAATTTTGCAAAATTAAAAATGACAAATTCGACACTTAGGATGAACTAGAGAGGGTTGAACACAATCACCTCTGACTCTGTCTTATGGGTAGTGTCCTAGGTTACAATGTAAGATGTGCCCAAAGTATGTATTCTGTCACCATCTACATGAGATGTTGCAACTAGGTTGGGCAGCGTTTCCCTTGCCCCCTCCCTCCAGACTATCTTCTGTTAATGGCCCATCAATGCCCTGCTGCATGACTCATAGATAACTCCCTCCAGGAGCTATCTCTGTTTAATGGGCAATCAAGGACACATTGCAAGACTGATAAAATGATATCAGCCCATTGTGAGATGCTCTGCCCACGGGGAGGAGCCAAGCATTCCCACCTGGATATAATCTGGCATTTGGGAGAGGCAGCCTTACCCACTGGATTCCCAGAGGACAAGAGCTACCAGACCTTTCTGCAGGAACACTGCTTCAACAAGACCACTTCATCTGGACTTCTACCATCACGGTGTCAGGTTGTATTCTGACTCTATCAGTGATCTTTTGTACTATTGCATGTGTTTTATTTTATTTTACCTTTTTTTTCTCTCCTATTAAATTGTTTTTTCCGACTTGGAGTCTCTTGCTGGTTTTGCCTTCAAGCCAGCACAGGCAGTAATAAAAATACACTTTCATGAAGTGGGCAGATACATGGCACTAGTTCTACCTTGTTAGTGCAAATGTACTGAATCAGAATGAGTTATGCAAGTGTAAAGGCAGCATAAAGGAGAAAAATCAATCTAGAGTATGTTGAAAGCACATGAAATTTCATTTATGCTACTGTGCTGCTGAAAGCAACTCAAATACTTTTTGCATAGTGTTTGTGTTTATGTTTTGGGCCTGTGTGAGAATGCCTTTTCCTGGATTTTAGCATGGAGCAAAAATGCACACGCTTTGTTTTTTCTGCTCTGGAGACTCGGACCAAGGGAAAAAATCTTAGCTTGGTTTGAGGTGGCTCTGTTTTCACCCACCAGATTTATTTTGCCAATTAGAACCATAGTGAGCGCCACTATGAGATGATGCTGAAGAGAGTGTTCAGTGAAAAATGCTTTACCTATTTGTTTCAATTCTCTCAGCAGGTGTTTAGTTGTAAAACAGTAATTTAACATATAGAGTAATCTAGAATCTCTGCCAGATTCTTATTCACCTATGCTGGTGGCTTAAATGAAAATACAGATGACAGGACCAAACTTGATGTTTGTAATGTCATTAGTCATGGGAATAAATGGGATTCTTCATGGTTTGTTTTCCTTTAAAAACAGAAGGAAATAAAATTCAGATGAGTTAACATTGGAGGCATAGAATTTCCTGCATGTTTCTAGAAATAATTTCTCATAAAATTTTTCAGGCTTTTGAATAACATGTGGTCTTTAAGATCCTGATTGAATAACATGTGGTCTTTAAGATCCCGATTAATTAAAAAAGAACGTAAGCATAGCCTGTTTCATGTGGTTTTAAGCATAACCCGATGCTCTATGAGTTTTCCAAAATACTTCCTCAAGTTTTCCATGAATGGCCTGCTTTAAGGCGCTTTGCAATCATTTATTTTATTATCTCTGGTCTGCAGTTGGACTTTTTTTTTAAGATTAGTTCCTTGATTTGTGAGGTGTCATAGTGTCAAATTCCCACTTGAACCAGGTAGTGCAGAATTTATGGCAGTAGCATTCAGGGTAGAGCACACTTGACTGACAGCCAATGTCTGATACACTTCCCTATGCTGTGCTGGGACAAACAGAGGTAGCGAGAACCAAACCTTCCCAGCCTCAGCAGCTTCAGCTTAGGTACCAAGGAAAAGTTACTTGGCAGCAGCTCACAAATGAGGGGAAAGTTTTTGCAAAGTAAAATGAGAAGCATGTGTCCTTTAAGGGCTGTGTTTCCTTGTCTTTCAGCAATTCTTTATACAATTCTCGTCTGCCTCAAATATATTTTGTATATTCAGGTTTTGCTGTCTGACAAATTCTGTTCAATTACTGGTAGAAACTGCAGATCTGCAGCAAACGTCCCGGGTTTTTACACTTAGGGCTGTGTAAGATTTTCCCTATTTTTCCTCTGCCTTGTTCTACTTCATATTTTGGCATTCATAAGCCCATCTTTTTGATATATGGTATATTTCCATGGTGCATTTGTGTTTGTGCACTTTGTGAAATTTCAGTTCAGCTGTGCTACAATATGCATGCTGTGTATATTGTACAGTGAGAAATCTATTGTCCTGCCTTTGTCATTTGATCTTGATTTTGTTCCGTTCCAAGATAGTGTAACTTCCCTGTTTTGACCTTCCACCCCCTTTCAACATTTCTCCGGAGAACTGATCAATACCTGCTGCTTTCCCTTTATTCAGATGATGGATAGTTTTGGATAACTCTGTAATCTTTTCTCTCCTGTTCACCATCAGCTTCTCCAAGCACTGACCTTCATACAGGAATTCTTCAATGACATTCAGGAGCCAAGCCTCTTTCCAAACGTTAAAGAAAGTCCAGTGAGTTCTCTTGTTATTTATTTAGATTTCCTGAAATAGAGGAAGCAAAGCACAATGGAAGTGAAACATTTGAGTTTTGACCTCTCGTAGGATTCCATATAGCTTCACCAGCTGAGTGTCATTTGATCCCCTTCTCTGCTCCTGTAATCTGTACTTGACCCAGTTCTAAGTGTGATCCAGCCCTTTCCAACAGGTTAGTTTCACGTGACTGAGTGTTTAAGTATTTACAGGATGATGCCTAAGGGAGAAAATAAGGTATTTACTGCTCAAAGAATATTAAGTCTGATGTTGAAGCTGCTTTCTGGTTTTCTGAAGTGACTCACACAGGGATAGAGATGAGAAAAAAATTCAGAGGAATTTTTCATAATCCTGCAGAAATCTTCCCCTTTTTAGTCTGAAGATTCAAGAGGAAAAGCAGATCTGTTCTTGCCACACAGTAATACAGAATCATTACTAAAATGGAGTGTAAAATACACCTACTTGTGCTTAAAGATAGGACCAAGAGAGCACTATTTAGAACTGAAAGAAGGAGAAATAATGAACAATTCCTATTTTGTGAGGAAGTGGGCACTGACCAGAAGATTCTAAATCTGAATGCAATGGTATCCAGCTTCCAGCAGAGAGGCAGCTGTAATTGCCTAGGCATAAGGTGGCAACCAGGAGGAACTGACACACCTCAAAAAAGTGAATTATTTTAAATGAGCGCCAAACCTTCACAATAACCTTGAGAACACTCTCTGTAATATCACTTTGAATTGCTTTTTCAAATGTCTTGTGGGTTTGTTTGATTTTTTCATTTCAGATCCATGTAATATCCATTAATTTTTATATCTGTCTCTTTCTATTGTTTCTCCTTACTCTGTGAATTATGTATATTTGTGTCCAGCTGTGCACATGCTTGGGTGCATCGTGGATTGGTCTGTATAGCAGAGTCATGAAGTATTTATGATCTTAGTCTCAGATGGATAAAATTGCACCAATATCTCATGATGAACAAAAACCAGGCCAACAACATGTCATAAATATGACTCAATTTTGACTTCAAATAATTGAACTGACAATACGCAATAGTATTATTGTATATATGTGTCATATCTAGGTCTTAGTAAGACCTGCTGAAATGATCTTGATTTTAAAAGGACTTTGCCAGCATAACTTCTTAACAGTTATATTAGAAAGCTGCAAAAAAAACCCCAAAAGCAAATTTCTGGTGGAGCTAATTTTTAGAACATTGTTCCTTCCTACCTTTCTTTCAACATTCTCTTTTAAAAAGTATGGGTTCCTCTGTCCTCTGGTAGCATTTAGGAAGGACTTACTTCGAAGGACTTTTTGACGAGGCAGTAGCTGATTTTATATAAAGCCAGATAGATACTTACACATGCACATGCATACTTTTACATCTATGATTTTTCATGTATTTTAGTAAATTTTCAGACTGAAGGAAATATTTTGTTGAGCAAAACACAATACTGATATTTCAGCTTTTTTAAGCTGAATTTTAAAAATATAACTTAACTTATTTTTTATTTTAAACAGAAACTCTAATAGTTTCATTTCTAAATTGCATTGACTAAGAAAATGTGGTTTTCCTTCAGATAAAATTATGTGAAATCAAGATAATCTTCTGAAAGGCCTATCTGATATTGGTGGGGAAGAAACCCATAACACAGCCAAAAGAATCTCCTGATTGTGAGAGTTTTAAAGTAGAAAAAATTTCCAGTCCTGGTGAACTGCACAACTGTTTACATACCCATGTGGTGTCTTGGAGCCTTGGATGCCGTCTTGAGAAGGTTGAGTTACATGATTCACCTTATGTTACTTCTTTCACATGTTAGTATGATTTTCCCATTCTCCAGTATTGTGTTATTTGGAACAACAATATTATTTTGGGTTATTTCACGCTGTCTCTTAGCAAGAGCGGCAACCAAAAGCTGCATAGTTTGCTACTATGAATAGTTGTATAGAATGTTACTAAATATAATGCAGATCAGCAATGAAAAACAGTTTGTGAAATGTATTCCCAGTTAAGAGGATTTCTCTTAGATTTGCTGGATTTTATTTTTGCTTAGTCCTTCTGAAAAGTGCCAAACTAAGAACAGCGAGTAAGGCAAAAATTACACATTATGCAGAGTGTAGGAACAAAGTGATCCATATGCTGCCATTTGAACACACGCAGATGAATCCAGATTGGGAATTCTTACACCTTCATTGGATTTTGTGATACTGAAATTTGTGATAGTTGTCATCTAGGTTCTTCTTAAAGCCTTAATTCTTGAAATCTAGGAATTGCATGGGAAATATGGCTTTTTCTAATTTTCTCTTCTTGTTTTTTTTCTTTTCCTTACTTTGTTTATTTCCTTTCTTTCTTCCTTTTTGTTTTTCTAGCTTGTTTCTTCCTATCTAATAATTTTTCTGCTTCCATGGCTAGAGAAAAGTTTCAAAACATATTCTACATAATTTTTAAAAAATTAAAAGGTGTCTCTTATTTCATTACTTTAAAGCCAATTCAGTTTTTCAGTGGGACATAGAACATATACAGATATTAGCAGAATTTTCTGCTTCTTCTTCTGTAAGAACTAATTTATCCTAATACCAGTACTAGTCACCCTCCTCAGTTGGCTCTGGGTCCTCATGAGCTCAGAGAGAAGCAGAGAAAGGAGTATTCTGGAGAGCATTGCATGACAAGGGAAAAAAGATATTTGGGACCTCTGAGTGCTGCTGTAGAATGTTCTTCTGCCTGATCTCATTAGATCTTTGTCCTCTGCACCAAAATGAGCACCAGATTTAACTGATCTGGAGAGTGCAGTTGGTTGAGATGCCATAAGAACAAATTCTTTCTTCCAGTGCACCAGGAATGGTTGTTTAAACTCAGAGGTCAAGGCTGTGTTGCCAATATGAAGACTGATTAAATTTGACTGACCAACATTCAAGCAGGCATGGATTGAGTTTTACCATGGAGAAGAGGATGTAAATTGGGGAGCAAAAAGTCTTCACATTTTATATCTGTTTAAAAATAAATATACATGCATTGGCATATGTTAATGAAAAAGGTGCTAGAGGATTTGGGATTTTTTTTTCTTCTGACTTCCTAGTATGCATTTTATATTCGATGGAAAATGACAACCTGTTTTTAAGTGATGGCTTTATGTCAGTGCTAAAGTCTGCAGCCATTAAAAAAGGCTATTTTACTAGCACTATGGGATTCCTGGGTACAGTGAATTTAGCCACAACCAATAAAGGGGGTTTTAGCAGAAACATGCACTTTTCCCTAGATTCAGTTTATAAATACCAATCAAAGTATCGTTGCCTTTATCTGTGTATGTGATTACTTTCAAGATGGAAAATGGACATTTCCACATAGCTTGAAAGGTGTGATCCTTGAAAACCCACCTTTATTCTCTGTCAAGGATGAGGGAGTAGATTACACAGGACTATTAAAAATACTAAACCAAAAAACCTTGAACCATTGCCACAACTAAGCTACCATTACAATGGTAATTTTTAATAAAATCTAGAATATGCAGTAAGTGTCAGCTTACTTTTTAAAATAAACTATTGCCTTATCACTATAAGAGAACTTACTTATCCCTTGCAATCTGCATTTATTAGTAACACTAATGTAAAAATAGAGCAATTATATTTAAATGACAGAGCTAAATATTGTGTCAGTGGTATGAAGCAAAATGGCAATGTTGCTCATTTCTTGAAGAATAGCATACTTCATGAAAGCTACTTTTCCAGGTTATGAAACCCAGCAGGGCCTTTCTGACAAGAAGCTACAACTTTCAAGTAAATTACATAATGCAATACCAAATTTCTGTATTTCACCTGGTTATGTACACATTGTGTGTGATTTTTTTTTCCCTGCTCAGAAAATTCCTTTGCATTAGATCCCACTTGTCTGCATACTAATGTAAATCGTAAAAAAATCCCAAGGAAATTAACAGTTAAGCCATTCAGCTATTCACCTACACTCCACTCACTTAGTTACCTCCATTCTGTTACTTCCCACACACACATCTCCATCCTCCACTTGAGCAACCCACAATTATCTCCATAATAAACCACTGTGTTTGTAATAATGGAGCAGGGAGCATCATCTATCAGTTTAAGGCAAACTTACCATTGTATGGCCAAGTTTTTAGTTATTCATATGAATGAATTTCAGATACCTAATAGAATTTCAGTTACGTATAATCTTTATCAGAATAATTTTTCCCTGCGTGCATACCTCAGTCTAAAATTTTGAGAAAACTGCAGCCAAAACAGCCATTTACAACAGAAATGCTGAGGCAAGGTGAGTGAATTTGCTCAAGATAATATATACTGGTGACTTTTTTTGAGCATGTAAAAATCTTTAGTATTTGGGCAGGAGTCGGAATTGATCAAAAACCCAAATTTTTTATCAAATCTGTTGAATTATACAAACTTTACAAAGGTTGGAACCATAAGCTGTGTATAATTGGGTCAGATTTTGCAATTCTGTCTGAAATGAGAAAGGTTCACCCTGAAGTTGTAAGTGATGGACCAGGACTTTTCATTCAGTAACAACATTCTGTTGATGTGAGCTTGGCAATGCCTGCATCTGGGCCCTAGAAACTAATAATCTATGCTTCCTCTATGCTTTCTCTTGTTCATTATTTTTTTGCGGTTTTCAGGACCCACAAAGTTCAAGTTATCAGCCACAGCTCCTCCACTGCGTTGCAAAACAGGGCACACAAAAACTGCATTTCCCTGTAGAGTAGTGGCACCAGTGAGGAAGCTCCTGATGTGTTGCCGAGCGTTGCCCTGGCACGTGAACAGTCAGGCTCTCGCTGCGGTTTTTGAAGGCAAAGCCAACATCTGAGGGGAGATTCAAAAAGGCAGAACGTGAAGGCTTTGCAGATACTGATAGGCAATTCCTTCCCCACGTGTGAAGGGCAACAGAGGAAAGAGCATGACTGGGCTTGTTTTGAAAGCCTTGCAGTCAGAGGAAGGTACCTTGGCTCATAGACTAATTGGAAGCGAGCGCTGACCTTTGATATTGAACATGAGAGGGTCAGTGGTGAGCAGATAGGCCACAAAGGGCTTTGGAAGTCAAGACAAGTCATTTGTGTCTATTCGACTGAGAAGGCTACAGAGAGCCAGTTCTAGGGAGTGGCAAGAGAAGGAGATTCGTGTCGAGCTTTAGAGAGAAAGGGCTGAGACTGGAGGCGGGAGAGGGAGTTGGGAGAGCAGGGGAAGTGACTGGACAATCTGAGATCAGCTATAGCAATGAAAGGGGGAGGGAGAATGGGACGTTTGAAGCAACCTTCGTATGAATGAAAGCTTGACAGAAATGGCAGCAGTTTCTGAATTATTATAATATATTCCAAAGACATGCCAATTCAGGAGTTCACAATGCAGCTGTTGTTTCTGAGGGATGAGAAATTATTTTACAATTTATGCAAAAGACGATTAAAAAGGTGGCAGACGAAGAAAAAAATATCTGCATAAAAAGGAAAGTTAATTGCTTCATAAAATGACTCACTGAGTGGTTCAAAATCTTCCCATGCATAAACAGCAAAGTTTTACTGTTTGGGTTTTGTTATTTGGTTCCTTCATATACTGAAAGAGTAATTTTCACAGGCCAGTATCTCTGTGGTAGTTACGTAATTGGATGTTATGAAACAAAGCTGATACCTCTTAGCTTTAGCTTCCTGGAACTGGAAAGTTATAGGAACTGAAAAAAAGTGGTTCTATTTCTGTTTGCTGAATTTACCCATGGACAAAGTATTCATTATGTGCCTAACCTTCACCTTTCCTCTGGGACTATCAAGGGCATAACTTCAGCTGAATACAAATCTCTTGTCACTACAAAAAAAAAAAAAAAAAAAAAAATTGTCAAAGTTATAGCCCTTGTAAATTACCAAGATAAAGTAATAAGTGTAATAGGCACTGGACTTCTGGTGAGCTTAAATGCTGTTCTAATAAATGGCCAGTATAATAATTGAAAGTTCTCCCTGAAGTTTTCTGTCCTTTGGTTCTATTTCTCACATGAACCACACATGAAGACCACTCTGAAAATCCTTGTTGATGCCTTTAAATGATGGCTGTGACTGGCAGTGTTCTGTGCAATCCTGAGTCCTTTGTGATCCCAGGTGTCATACTGTTCTACAACAGATTTGTTAGGATGATGTCCAAAAGTCCAGTGAAACATGGGTTCTGTTCTGATGAGTGATGTGCAGATGTGGAGCCAAAATGATGTTGATTTTGTGGCAGCTGTCTAATTGTTCATTTTAGCATGGAGACTGAATTCCGCAAAGAACCCATCACCAACAGAATTTGCAGCGGTGCCTTTTGTGCATGTAGGTGGCTTGTAACAAATCACAGACCTGTTCTTTTATTTCAAAAGCAGCAGCTGGATGTTGTAGTTAGGCTGGTGTCTATAAATCCCTCACCTACTCCAAAGAGGAGAGCAGTTTTCCTAACAAACAAATTGTAATTATCAGTCTATCCAAGCTCTTCGACATGCATTTTGTGAGAGCTGTCTTCTCACTCTCCTCTTATTTTGTGATCTTGATGGTTTTCATGGTGCTGAAAGATATGTTTCTGGTCACACCTTAATTTTTTACAAAAGAATACACTTTTCATGTCCCATTTAAAAAAAAAGGTTCTCTCTCAAGAATTGTCCTTCTTTAAAAAGGCTAGTAAAGAATCAGAAGGTGAATTACTGGGTTTAATTTATGATGGTAGAGCCATTTAGTACACAATGTCCTTCTCTCTAGTAACTTATGAATTTACATTATAAGGTAAAATGTCCCCAAAGGTGTCTGTATCCCAGTTTTCAAGGAGAACGTAGTCTGGTATATAAAGTGAAGGGACGTCATATTAAAGGGCTAATACTTTGAACATCTGAGAGCACTTTAATGTTATTTACTCAGTGTTGGCTTGAAGCCAGTGGCAGAAACCCTTTAAACACAACAGTGAAGAATTGGGCCCTGAGAGACATAGTAACAAATTACCTCTCTCTTTCCTCCTCAGTTATCTTCACTTGTGAGATGGGAATAGCCTGTTTGTCAGAGCACCGTTGTGAGATGTAATTCATTAATGCCTGTGAAATGGTTTGAGATCACTGGATGGAAGTCTCTCTTTGAGTGTCAGGTATTATTAGCTCTCAAATGAAATCTATTTTATATTGCTGCATCAGAAACTACTTGGACACTCTTGTTCCATACAAATAATGAGCAGTACACGAGTGACATTTTGTTTGGCTTAATAGGGTGGTCTGCCCACAGTGCAGAAGGAAGGGTGCATGCTAGCACAGGGATATTAGGCAGTGCTGGTAACACACCGGACAAAGTCATTCATTCCAGACATATTTTGGTTTGGGAATTCAATGAACCAGGAAAGAAATAAAGTAAATTAGAAAAGAGAGAAAGGGAAGAGGTTGGTTAAGGCAGGAGCTAGGAGAGTGAGGTGGGAGGAAAGGAGGAAGGTAGGTAGAGCAGAGCAGATAATCTAAAAAAAAAAAAAAAAAAAAAAAAAAAAAAAAAAAAAAAAAAAAAAAAAGATCAGGAAGAGCAGAAAAAAATTGTAAAAAGTGACTTTTCAATTAAAATGAAAAGGCAGTTGGATGTTTATTGCAAAAAAACACAACTTACAAAACCAAGGCTGTAATGCCATCTTGGGGTTTCTGGTAACATCTCAATCCTGCAGAGCTCTGCTCATTTGGTTTGTGAATGTCAACAGAAACCCCTTGATGCTATTGAGGCTCACAGTTGCCTCTTATTGATTCTGTATTATTTCAACAGTGGAAAAATAACACCTTTATTTTCACAGCCAAAGTATCTCACACTGTGATAGAAATGTACATGAGCTTATTGTATCTCATCTCTGTTCATTTCTATCTAGCTTCCAACACCTAGGCAGTGTTATCACCGTGGGTTAGAGAGGTACATGTTCTTTTACGGCTATCAAGTGAAAGACTATTTATCAAATATACCATAGTCCAAGTCTTTATTAGGCTAAGGGATATAAAGTGTCCAGCTGTCTTCTGCTGTTTATTATTTTAAGCTCACCTTGTCATTACAAATATTACCCCAAACAAGCCTCTTATTGATTCTTCTGATGTATTGTATACATCTTTCTCATTTTTCACAGACAGGATAATCAAACTGGAATAAAACCTATTTTGTGAACTGAGTGAGAATATGCACCAGTTAATAATAGGTTTGCATAAAATGTGTTGGAGCTCTGAGCCCAGCTCTGTAATATGTGAAAAAGTCTTTCAATTTTGCTGAAAGAGAAGCCATTCAAAGGTGGCATCCCTGAGCAACTTGTATGTTGTCTCTTGGCTGCCAAAGAGTTCAGGTAAATAGGTGTGTTGGGTCAGGCTGCGATGGAGTTCATTTTCCCCACAGCACTGTGCCTTGTGTCTGGAGAGGTGCTGGTAACACACAAGTGTTTTGGCTACCGCTAAGCAGCGCTCACACAGCATCAAAGCTGTCTCTCCAGTGTTTCCCCTCTCACCCAGGAAGCTGGGTGTGGGCAAGACCTTGGGAGGGGCTTTAGGCAGGACAGCTGACCCAAACTGACCAAAGGGATATTCCATAGTGTGTGATGTCTGCTCAGATGTAACAGCTAAGGAGGGAGTTAGGGTAGGGATCAGGTGAGCGTTTGTTATTATGAGGTATGTCTTCCAGGGCAATTTCTACACATACTGAAGCTCTTCTTGCTGGGAAATGGAGGGACATTACCTGCTGATGGGAAGAAATTAATAAACCTTTTGTTTTAATTTGCTTCCCCATGTGCTTTGCTTTTGCTTTACTAAATTACCTTTATCCTGACCCATGAGCTCTCTTCTGTTTTATTTTGTCCCTGCCTGTTATGCTGAGGAGGGGAGAGATAGAGCAGCTTGGTGGGTGCCTGGCAGCCAGCCAGGGTCAACCCACCACAACAGGAATCAAATCCATTGTAAAACATACAGCCTGAACTATACTATCCTGTGAGTCACAAAAATTTCATTAATTAATTGGAATTGAATAAATTTACTGTCTGTGTTGCCAGTGGAAAAAATTAACAGTTAAGTTCTAGAAAACGGAAATGTTAGTCTGCATTTAATGCTCCTGAAATAGACAGTCTTATCATTGAGAAATAATCACAAATTTTAAGTAGAAATTTTTTCTTTAGAAATGGCAAAATCCTGAAGAATTTTATAAGGTAAATTTATATTCCAGTAATCAAACTGAATTTTTTCTTGTGCCTCAGAAAATATTTTTTTCAGTTCACATATACCTAAACCTTCTGCAACAACTATCTGCCTATCTAGCCTAAACTAAAATGCCTTTAGTGCTGAGAATTCTACAACCTTCCTATCCAGGTTGGACATGTTCTTTTCTGTCCCTACAGCTAGGAAAACTTCCCAATTTTTCTTCATGGCTTCAGACTGAAATGGTTCTCTCTTGTTCTGCTTGTTGTAGACATATAGGAAACTGACCACCAGCCTAACCGTAACATCTTTCTGCATAAGTGAAGATGTCATCATATTATTTACTAAACATTATTAACAATCTTTCCCCATTGGTCATGTTTTCTAAATTACTCTATTTTTTTGTTGCTCTTCTATGGATTTTCTCTGCTGCCAATGTAATTTGTGAACAGTGATGCCAAAAAACATCCACCGGTTCCCTTGCTGAGACCTTGTACATGCTGCACAGATGACCTCTGTTACACTACTCAGATCCTGCTGCTAAGACATCCCAGAGTGGTGCTTTTTTTCCCCAGTTTCATCTCAGTGTGGGCCACACTCTGTCTTTGGCCTTCTCCACCCTGCAGTGCTGCTGTCTGCCAGCTATTCTTTTTTGTGCTTGTATATTTGATATTTTCTACCTAAGTAAAGAAGATATTTTTGATATTAAACACAAAAACTTCTTGAACTGAGTGAGAATTTTGAATGCAGAGGCACTACATGTTCTGGCTGAGGATATAGATCTGGTTTGGTGAATTGCCTTGAAACCCTCTTAGTGCAGTAGAGGACTCCTATTATTCATCTTATATATGTGTATATTGCTTCACATTTGGGGGAAAAACCAACAAAACAACAACTTGATTTCAGAATTTAAAAATTATGCTTTATTTTCTTTTTCTTTTTTTTTTTCCTTAGCCATGAGCACTTTATTCTGTCTTTAATTATCAAAACTTTATTGAAAACATCAAGAGTTATGTGAAGATACACTTGACCTGGAGTGAAGTATCAGGAGTTTTTAAACATTTAACTTATAGTGTATATTAGTATGAAACTAAGTTGAGCAGAACCCATTAATGTCACAGTGGTCGGTTACCAATGGAAATAAATAATTCATGATGAAGGGAATTAGTCTAATTAGCAGGCAGTTTGAGTCCTTTGATAAAACCCAGCTCTAATTCCGTGAAGGGCAGGAAGTGCTGTCATCAGTCAGCCCTGAAAAGATTAGCATCTATTATGAATGAGGTTAGACACCCTAGTGAAGTCATGTGTGTCCTGGAGACAAACTTAATATGTTCCAGAATGGGACACAGTTTGTCTCACCAACACATCATGATTCCTACTGGGCTATTGTATGTAATAACAAGCAAAGATCAGTGCTCCTTCCTATCATTCTCCCCTTGTCCATCATTCTGACAACTGTGCAAATACATTTTCCATGCAAAGCAGGGAATGTGCCCTGAATACTTGTAAAATTGCACGAGATGTCAAGGAAAATGTATTACCTTTTCTCAGCAACCTAAAACCAAACAAACTAAAATACCACTGCAGAAAGAGGTATAAAAGCACATCAAATAAATATATGGGATGTAGAGGAAGGTGTATTAGTTTAGAAGTACATTAATTCCGTTTGAAAACATTATTGCCATCTGTCACAAGATGTATCAATAAAGCTATAGATGTAGGTCTCTGTGATAGACAGGTTTTAAAATAACTGGTGATGCTATAAGGTTATAGTATTGGATGGAGAGTAATATCCTGCAAAATTGCCTTGCATTCTGGAAATATACCCTAAATATATAGGAGAAGCTTCTTTGTGTTATGTATTTTCATTTAGAAATGTTAACTGCTTCATTTAAGGAGACTAGCTGTGAGCTGTGCAAGCTTCGCAGTTCTGTGCTACATGCTGACGCAACATCAGCTGTGTTTCCATTTTTGCTTATGAGCCTTTTGAAATTATATGTTTCCGTTTTGCAATTTGATGCAATAATGAAGAAACTCCACATTTGTACGTTATTGTATTGCCTGTTTTTATTGTAGGAAATTAATTGCTTCTTTTATTTATGTTATTAAGGGGGGAGAAAACAATTTTGCAGTATTTTATCACTTGCTGTAATAATTATCCTACTAGTAATACAACGGAAGACTTAGAAACAGTATATTATGTTCAAATGTCTGAACAGTACTTAATATGTTGACACTTGTGGCTGGGGAATGTTGGTCTTCAAGTAACATTGAAAAAAGTAACAATAAGTGATTAATAATACCCCTGACAAGCTTAAGATGATTTATAATATAGAAATGAAGAGGAAATTTTCATAGAAGCAGAACAGCTTAGCCACTCTGCTGTCCAAATACTAATTGACAATGAAGCACTGATATTGCAGAGTCTGCCAGTATCAAGTGCTGCACTAACTTCAAGTAGATTCCTAGATGAGATTAAAAAATAGTGATCTTCTCTGTAGGGCTTCTTGCTCTGAGTTCCTTGAAGAAGGGAGTACAAAAGGTGGTCAGTCTTTATTTGTTCTGTTTTGTCTTGAATTCACTGGCTAGTTAAAGTCAGAACAAAATTCAGTTGCATGAGCGTTTTGGGGGTTTGATTTCTTGATCTCTATGTGCATCTTAAAAATTACCTACAGTGTGGGTGTGCCCTGGGCTGACAAATGGGTTCATTCAGCTTACTGAAATGGATTTATTTATACCTTATATGTAAACAGGTGCATACAATAACCACCATTTTTATCCCTGTGTTGGTAGGGACATGGTGCTTGGAACCAGAAAATTGTTATGTTCTAGAAAACTTATAGTCTTAGGTATCAGTTTAGAAAAGTAACCGCATGTGCCCTGAGGTCACCTAAGACAATTGGAATAAACAGGCAGAAGATTGTAAGAAAAAAATAATGTCAAGTCTCTTGAGGTCATTAATGGCCACCTATCTTTGGCTATTGGAACAGAATACAGGAGCTTGTATAATTCATGGGTATATGTTGAGTCTTCCACGGAGTTCACTGACTGGCTGGTACACTTTTTTAAAGTTCGAAGTGCTGCTCAGGGTAAACGTAAGAATATCTTGAAATATTATTTTTTTCCAAATATCCCAATAAAGACCCACCCAGGTCTTACTTTGGTAGTATCCACTAGAGAGAGAAGTACAGCAATGAATTTTTTCTTCCAAAAGCTCTCCTGTCCTTTTGTGTCTTTTCTAAGGAAAGCTGAAATGACTCAACACACATACTTTGCCTTTCCTGTCTGTGTGATACGCTTTTCAGCAACTGTGGGTTTTCCCATATCATTCCCTTCAAATTTGTAAGGCAAAGCACAAGGGCTGGGACAGGGTTAGTGAGCAAAGGCTCTTTCCATCCATTTGCTTTGTAGCTCCGTGTGAGGCTTTCACCAGGCAATGTGTGGCCTGGTGTCGGTGGGCCCGAGTCAGAGCATCACAGAATGGTTTAAAGATTGTCTAGTCCAGCTCCCCTGCAACAAGCAGGAATGTCTTCAGCTGGATCAGGTCATCATAGACTACTTCACTACTGCTAAATCCAGCCCTTTCAGAAAATAAATCACGAGTAGTTGCACAGCTCAGCATATACCAGCTTAGTTACACGGTATATACCCACTGAAGAAAGATACATACTCCAAATGCTTCCAGAGGATAAATTCTTAATCTTCTGATTTTCCTTGAAAGATGTGTTTAAGCAGTACCTTATTGTTATTTTCTGTTTACTCTGCTTTCAGTTACCAGGAAATGACACTGGAAAATGGCTGATGGCACAGTGTTTCTGATTCTTATAGTGTACTTATTTCGCAGGGTTCCTGTGACAATATCCATGTTCTTATCTGGGACAGAGGGATTCATTGTATCAGTAAGGAAAACTTGGGAGTCACAGTAGTTCCCACATCATGGGACAAAGAGGGCACAAGCCTCAGACAGCCATGTTGCTTGGATCTGCCCTTTCACATGTTTCTGAAAAGGTGAATTCTGCGAGACTTAGATATTTTAAAAACCAGAAAGCTGGTGAAAGAAGATCTTTTTTCTAACGCACTCTTTATCTCAGCAGCTGTCTCACCTGTCCCCTCATCAAGACATCCTTATGGGATATCATCCATTAATCAATTTCTCTCCTTCCTGCTATTTTGTTATGGGTGTTTACATGTCATTCTGTGTCTCTATTGTCCTTATTGTTCTCATACCCTCCCACAACAGCAATACAGCCAGATAGTGCAGCAAAGGACACATCAGCCACATTCACAACTAAACCTATGACATGCTGAATCCTTTTCAAGGTTTATAAAACGTGTGTGACAGCCCTACGTATTCTTGTTACTGACCACATTTTTAACCAGTTCTTGCAGCGTGTTTTATTCAGGGGCCTTGTCACACATATCAATGTGAACCATCATTTTTGTAAATAAAGGCCTGTTTAGATCTTCTGGTAAACATTACCAAAGAGCTAAAATTGTTCTGATGAATGTAACGTTGGTGAAATGTTCATTCTCAGGTATATCTTTGATTCATGGTTCATAACATACTATGCTATAACAGCTGCCTATTGTCCCCATCTCAGATCACCTTATGTTCTCAATTACCTCCTAAGAACATTAGTTATTTGCTGCTTCTACTGAACAGAAACAGGAGCAGAAAAATGTATGGCCCACAGTCTCCTACTTCACCATGAAGTTAAATTCAGGGGGGGTGAGGGGGTGGGTTCTGCTAGTAATGTACATTCAGGTGCAGGAACTCTCACTCAAAAAAACTTTTTCTGTATTTAGATCTACTAGATGATTGTTGTAGGTCTTCTCCAACTAAAATATTCTACGCTAGAGCAATGAAGTATAGCTAGGAAAGAAAAAAAGACACAAATTGAAGTAATACCATATTGCACACTGGTTTTAGTACGTTTATCAGAATCAAAGTTTACTTTGAGTTAGAGAAACTGGATAGAAAGGGACTTCAGTAAGGTTGCAGGAACTGTCATCAGGAAAGTATTCAATTCTCAGAGCATTACTGAGCATATAGCAGCATGACAGGCAGGAGAAGGAAGGGACCACAGAGGTTAATATTGCAGCACCACCAATAAAACTGCAATGTGAAGTCAGTAGCACACACTGAAGCAGCTGTCCTCAGCTCCATTATATAGAAACTGGACCTTGAGATAGGTAGAAAAATGGTTAGGCAGCTGAGTCTTTGAAAAATTACTGGGAAATAATACTTCTGCATTACAGGCAAGTGAACTTTTCTCTGCCTTAGTTCTAACTGGTTGTACTTCATATCATATCCTGTCTGTCATCCATGGGTTTGCAGGTGAAAAATGCAGTTCATACTCCAACTCTCTGTGTTAAGCCAATCCAGAGGGATCATTTGGGGACCATTTCCTGTGTTTTGGACAGAATAGAATCCCTGGTTAAATTAAAGAGAGAAATGTAGCCACCCCTTCTGACCCAAGAGGATGAAACAAGTTTGTTTTCAGTTTAACAGCCCAAGATATTCTTATGTCAAGTTTGCAGTCCTGATCAATGGGAGATTCTTCCTCATCCATCAAGGTGAAGTCTGATATAAGTAGCCACAGTCGATTAAAATCTTATGAAAAGTCTTGATTTAAATAATGTATTTAATTTAAATAATGTATTATATTTATTTGCAGATGACTGTCTCACTTCCTATTTTTTTCATTTTTTTCAGCTCTAGCTCTTTTCCTGACAATGCCTCAGGCCCTATTCTCTTCTGCTGCTTTTCTGCAGACTCACACATTGAACCTGCTGAGAGTGCCACCAAATGAAGGAGAAGTGAGAACCCACTGGTGAGATGTTTTCAGTTACCACTCTCAAATATCAAGTTCTTGTCTGGGATTTCCATCAAGAAATTAAAAGAATAGGAATTGTTTGTTACAGCTGAATTCAAATCCTGCATGACTCCCTTATATGTGCAGCCTCTCTTATGTAGAGCACATTGCAGTGTTTTGACAGAATTTTGTTTGTTGAGATTGTCTCCAAACTGAGTGGCAGTGTGACCTTCTCCTATAGTACAAATTATATGGATGAAAAATATGTTTTACCAATGCTCCAAAAATTTGAAGCTAACAAAATTTCTCCAAGCAGCGTACTGCAACTTCTGTTCCATAATTAAACCTGAACCCCTCTCCTGGACAGGTTCACTCAGCTTTGCCTTTCTTTGAGTAATACTCCTTCAGACCAGTGCCTTGTTTTGATGTATTACAATGATAGACTGAAGAGTTCATGTAATATATCATGACAGTCAGCAGTTGCTGGACGCTAAGGATTGAGAGACTGAGCCAGCTGTTTTTCTGATGTGTTCTCGTAATACATCACCAGCTGATGGAAACTGATAATGTATTACTTCAAAATGACACCACCCAGAATAGGAAGAGTCCAGAGGTGCAGACTCTGTATAATGAGGTGTTCAAAGTATGAAACAGGGCTGCAAACTCCTCAAACAAGATTTTTGTGATAAATCAGCTTTCTATAATATTCCTTTATCTATGTGGCTACACAGGTATGCATTGTTTGATTTCCAGTGCCTCTCTGTGGTGCTGGTTTTATGCAGACCAAAGATAACCCTAGCAGCAGTTTTACCTTCACTCTTCTTACAACTAAACAGTTCACAACCCGAGTAACCTAGAACAGGAGATAGGGCAGAATTATATTGCTCAACGAATTCAAATATTTGGGATTCCCCCTCATCTTGGGGTACTGTCAGAACCACTCAGATGCTACTCTTTTAGTGAACTAAGCTCATCCATGGCAATGGCACAGACAGGAATGGCCCCTTTGCCCTTTTTTGGGGAGTATTGCATCCTAAAGGCACAGAATGGGCTGGCCCAGAGCACTGCAGTTGTGACTGACTTTTCCTGCCAATTGACTGAAGGCAAGAAAGGCTCTATTGGCCATCTCTTCATCCCTTCTTTGTTTATCTTTCACCTGCCCCACACACAAAGAGTCAGGCTAAACAGTAATTGATCCGTAATTGTCAACATCAGTCAAAAAGAAAATTATTGGAACAGATAGCAATTCTGAACATTTGCCAACAAAACTTTATCTCATTGATGAAGTAGATTATGTATGTGTAAAAACATTTCCTCTGATTTTTTTAACCCCAGGCCAACCATGGGAAAACAGAAAGAATGGAAGATAATGTTTTAAAATCCTGAGCTACATCTCTGCAGTAGCTTCTTTAAATACTTCTTGTTTGCTGAATGCAGTACTGTTTATAATTTTGTATATATAAGCATCATTACATCTTTGGCAAACCCTTAAAGGTAAATAGGTCCTACTCTCAAACTTTACGATTTTATTTATGGATAGTTTGTACTGCAAATAAAAATAATTATATTTTACTAACAACAAGTACACTTTTCCATCCATAGTCAAATATTATAAATCACGACTACAAGACATTAAATATGGTTTTATGGTTTTGTGGCATGTGATTCTGAGTCAAAAATATTCCAGTCCCATATATAGAGTGGTCCATACTCATAGAATTTTGCTAGCTCTGATTTGATTGGGGATTTTTGAAGAGGAGCCTTGCCTGGCAGACTCCATACAGGGCTGGGTAGAGATCATGAGCTCTTGCCTGATCCATTGCCACTACTTCAGTTGTTCTCCTCATCTTTGGTACTCCAAGGAGCTGAGGGTTTTGCACCCCTGCCTGCCATTCATCCCGAAGCCAATGCTTAGCACTTTGCAAGGACCAGTTCTGTAAAATCACATCTGTAATTCCTGCACTTGTGGGTACGAAATTCCAAGTGCAAAAGATCTCAATAACCTACCAAAGATTTCTTGATAAAACACAAGCATTTTCTGTGCTTGCTTCTTCGGACTACCTTGGTTCATTCCCAAGAGTACATACATGATTGGCCATCAACATCACGGCATCACAGAAACATTTTGTTCAGTCTTGATGGTTTTTATTATTTTTTTTAATTTTTATTTTTAAAGTATTTTTTGCTTTACCTTTAAATATTCTGGCTAACATACATGGGGGACAAGTTTGTATATCAGGAGTTATGTTTGCAAGGGACTGGTGGAGAATGTCAGGTGTATGTTCCCTCTGTGACAACATTTTGTCACATTTAAGTAATAATTATTAATATCTCCTTGAATGAGACTTCATGGAAATTGTAGTTCTGAACTGGCAATCAGCTAATTTATGTCTTATCAAATGTTTCCCTGAGCCAGCAGTTGACTGGTATTTGATCATTTTTATAAAATACACCTTATCTGCTACTATTAGACACTAAGATGGCACTTTCTCTTATAGACTTTGGCACACAACAAGCATCTCTACTCTCTGTGAGAAAAAATCACAAAACTTGAATTGAGATACCCTCATAAACTTGGACAATATGACAGGTTTTTAATCCAAATAATTGTTTAAGATTATTAAAATGATAATTATTGGAGTGATAATAACGCATTATTTCAGCTGACAATACATTAGTTCCATGGGGAGATAAACTGCAAGGCCAATGGATTTATCTTGATAAGAAAATGGATTACTATTAACTATGATGGTAATTTTTCCATCCATGCACAAAGAAATCTCCCATTGAGTTCATTGTCTTTTGACTGAATGCTGGTAAGAATTTCGTCTACATATATGTAATGAGACTGGATTCTGCACCAGTACAATATTGTTACTGTTGCTCTGTATTGTCTAGACAAGCTCCAAAAGCCTATAGCTCTGCTTGGCACTTCAGGCACGGGATTACTGTTTTTCAAAATGCCTCTTAAAAATTATGAAATGCAAGACAAATGAGGGATTAGAGCAACTGTAAATTTATTAGGATTTTGCAGGGCAGATTTATAGATGAGAACAACAAACCTCAACCTAACTACAGTTTCCTGTATGTAGGAGCATGGAGGAGATGCCTTTACTTCCATGATCTTTCACCATAAAGACATAGCTTTTGCTCTACTGGTGATACAAGCTTTGAACATTACAGTTCCAGCTCCTTGTCATAATTTGGGACCAGAGTAACTAATATCTTTTGTCCCTGTTTTTCATTCTCAGTCTGAAAAGTATATAAGGACACTTGATCTAGAGAATGATTTTCCCAGTGATGATATTTCCGTAGGAAGGCAAACATACAGAACTGTATTGTCAAAAATCTACAAACCAAGAGTTTTTAAAGATATTTGGATCAGAACTTGAGTCAGCACTTAATGCTTATTTACCAAAACTATTATAATTCATAGTTAAAAATCCATACTTGTTTTGTTTAGTTCATCTGGTTCATTCCTCTCCTATATCTTTATCATTGTGCTGTACTGGCTTTCTTATTTTGTCTTTACTTAAAAAAATAATCCAGGTCAAATATATCATAAAACTCTTTGGAAATTTTGATAATTGTCATGGACATTTATTTGCTAAAAAATACATTTGACACCATAAGACTGACATTAATATGCAAATCAGTGGACTATAAAATTCATTTTCATGCCTCCAGGGCAGTATTTTTATAAATACAGAAACATAATCATGCATCCTCCAGAGAACTAAAAATAATTATACAAATTTACAACAAAGCCCAAGGCAGTGTCTCCTTTTAACTGTCTGGTTTTAATATCATTTAAATCTTGTTAAAACTTAATTACCAATTCTCTTCCGTAATTTAGGTGGAAGAGCTGAGGTCTAAACTTGCTGTTTGAGAGAGAGAACTTCATCTGAGAAACAAAGACACCGGTTGACAAAACAAGACAGTACACAAAAAAGCTTGGTAAAGGAAAAGTCATCACAGATAACGAAGAAGAACAGAATTTACATCTATCTATTAACATTGTCATAGCTTAACTCAGGCCCACAATTAAGTTTTGTGCAGCCACTCGCTCACCCCCTTCCCTCCCCTCTTGCCTCCCCATGGCAGAACGGGGAGGGAAATCAGAAAAAAAGGTAAAACCTGTGGGTTGAGATAAGAATAGTTTAATACTTTAAATACTTTTAAATATAAGAATAAAAGGACATAGGAAAAACCCCAAGAAATGCAGATGATGCCCAATACCCTGGCTCCCCACCTGCCAAGACCCAGCCCATCTCCAGCAGTGATCAGCCCCTCACATCCATCTCTCCCTGTTTATCCACTGTCCAGGACATTCTGTGCCATGGAGTATCCCTTTGGCCAGTTCAGGTCGCCTGCCCTGGCCATGCCGCCCCAGCTCCTTGTGCAGCTCCTCTCTGGCCAAGAGAGGACACCAGAAAGTCCTTGACTTAGGGTAAGCATTACTTAGCAACCAGAACATCAGTGTGCTCTCAACAAGAATTCTACAGTAAATCCAAAACACACTGCTGTACCAGCTGTTAGTAAGAAAATTAATTCTGTCCCAGCCAAACCCGGGGCAAACATCCACGTAAAATGGAACTGAGCTGGTGCCTTGTGTGACAGAAATATAAATAGACCAGAGTATATATAAACCTACATAATAATATTTACATCTACACATACATATTTATATTTAGGTGGTGATTTATTCATTAATGCTGGTATAGCTCAAGCTGTATCCACCTGGGAGGGGAGTTACAGGACCAGTGCTTTCATCCTCTTTGTTCCATGGCTCTTTTCTGGGAGATGATGGCTCAAACAGGTGTAAAAGTGAGTAACTCCAAATTCAAAGCCAGGCTGACTACAGGCTTTCGGTGATATTTGGAGTAGGCACCTTTTATCAGGAATTCCTGCTGTATGAATACCTGTGGGTATATGGTTCTTTTCTAAGGCTGAACTTCGGAACAAGATAATCTGCTCTCTTCCTCCACGACTGATAGAAGAGGTCACAATGGCAAGTCTACCCCTGTATCAGAAGTATGAATTCAGGGACAGGGCCTCAGCTTTTTACCCCAAATAAAGCTCCTGGTAAGCAACTTTAAAGTAACATTGTACTGACAAAACCTGTTTCTTTGGACTGAATTACAGAAGATTCTCTACCCTCAAGGTCTACTCTCTTTATGTTAAATGTAAAGCAGAGAATAGAGCATACAGCTTCTCTGCACTGTGGTGCTGTGTCCCCTCACTCCCTTCCCCCAGTTCTACCTTTGCTGCCAAAAAAGATGAGGAATCTTGAAAATGGAACATTCTTGAATTCCTCCCTCAGTGATACACACCCCATCGACACGGAGACTGCTGCCTCAGGTCTATTCTTTGTGCCGTGTCTGCCAGCCACTGTTTAGTAACAAGTGTCACTGTCTGCTCCCCTGTTTTGAACTGGAACACATTCCTGTTAGCCCTCACATCCAGCTGAAAGCAGCTTTGTATTGATTTAATTCACCCTTTTTAGTATGACCATAGTCACAATGAGGGATGTGCATCCAAACTTCCAGCTATTGCACAATTGCCACTGGGCAGAAATTCAAGTGATTTGGCACAGCATCTGATTGGGAATCAATTCCCATTGGTTCGTTCTGTCCAGTGCACGCCTTGCCTTTGATTGAAATGCCAGGCATTTGTTAGCGATCCCGATGCCAGTATCGACAGCCATCCTCATAGCACTGCTCTGTCCTTTCAGGCTGCAGTTTCATCGGGTGCTAATGGAGGAAGAAATGCAAAATATTAGAGAAGCCGCTATGTTACAGATTTCACATATCTGCATTATTGCATTAACAAATAGCCTGTTCATTTACAGATAGACATAACTTCATCCTATTTGTGATGGGCACTCAGTATGCCTCAATTTTTCCTAGAATGATAATGCTTACATTTTAAGATGTCAAAATTAATTTTTTATTTAACTGCATAGACTACTCAAATATCTTTCATATAAAAAGGAATCCTTTGGAGCCAGAATATAGCATATTTAATAAGTCTTTAATAAATAAGACTTAATAAGACATTTAAAGCAAGTGTTAAATAGGCTGTCATTTGCACCTGTGTGAGTTTGAAATTTAGGAGTTTCCTGAGCTAGACTAGGTAAATATGTTAGTTTCATTGGGTTCTGAATCCATTTGTTTTTAATGATTTTTTGCCATGCAGCATGACTGCAATGGGTGTGAAAATGGAAGTGTGATATTTTCGAGGTTGTTGCTAGTCAGGCAAAAGTTAGAAACAGCAACAAGAGTCTGAAGATGACCTTGCTAAATCTGGCTATGCTCTTAATGCAGAAAATGATGCTTTAACTATTTTAAATATAGTAATGCATCTCTCTTACTCTGCAGTAGAATTATCAGAACTTTTTTTTGCCTCACTTGGAAGTTCTGGTTCTATACTTCTTGCAACAGAGCTTTGTAATCCTGTCAGCTTTTAGGTAAACCTGATGGACTTGAGAACTTTCCTGAAGCTACTCAAGCTATAACCCGTGTGATGCAGCACTGTGGAGCCTTGTGTCTGTCCACATGGGGGAAAGTGCAGAGGACTGAGGCTGGAAAATGTCAAATATATATGGGGAGAAGGTAATTGAAAAAAATGTTGTGAGCACATTTAAGAAATGTGATTTACTTGAAGAGTCCAGCTAAATGAGGTTTTATTGCTAGACACAGTTTTTCTAGTGCTATTTCAAGAAAATATCAAAGATCACAGAAATAGCAGGATTTTGTCAAATTCAAAAATTGTTCCCAAGTGAATTGCAAGCACCTTTACCATCTTATTTCTGCAAAATGTGACATATTTAAACATTGCCAAAGAATACACTTCTTAAATGTCAGTATGACTTTAGGAAGTATAAAGGCTCCAAGATGTATGTCAAAAAAATCAGATTTCTCAGATGGATGCCAAGGAAAATCTTTCTCTAAAGAAATTTCAGAAATTTCAGTCTAATGTGTACTATTAATGTGATGCTGTGACAGCTGTTAAGAGAGCTGTCATTATCAGGCTTGTTTGGACTGGACTGTGTCAGGCAAGCACAGTCTGAGAACTCAGTGCTCAGCCTTACTTGCCCTAATGTACCTTAAGCAGTCACTCATAGAGGAGCCAGTGCCTACCCAACAGTGTACCCTGCTCTTGCAGGGGTTGGGTTAGGGTTAGGGTTAGGGTTAGGGTTAGGGTTAGGGTTAGGGTTAGGGGGCCTAACCTGCCCTTGGGGGCCTGCAATTCCAAATAATGCCCATAGGTGAAAAGGGGAAACAGCTCCTGTTTGCTTGCTTTGAGGCTTGGGAAACACTAACTCTTATCATTTGTGTGAGCAGCTGGTGATGGCAGAGCTGAAATGCCGGAGAGGTAAGCAGTGGGAGGTTTACAGTGTGTCTGTTTACGCTGCCTCATCTCCTTTGTGCTGAATTCCTCTGCAGCATATCCTGTCCATTTGTCACCAAGAAATAAGATGTAGTGACCAAGAGGAAGTTGCTTCAAGTGAAGGATTAATTTCGTATCATGTAAGAAAGATGGCCATTGATACTGCATGCAGGAACATTCATCATGCTGATGAATTTCATGTACCTGATAGTGTCCGGCACCGAAGATTCGGTTTCAATGCAGCGTTCCTTGCAGCTTTTGCAAGTTCTGAGGTTCAAGTAAGCTCCAGCACATTTTGAAGTTGAAGCCTTGCTTGGTAAGGTTGTCACAGGTAGATTGAATCCAGCACAAGGTTCCAATTCTCAGTCTTTCTTTAGTAGCTCTGATGGGACACAGAATAGCCTTTCAGTTGCTATCTATCAATAGCTGCTAGTTATGGAGGGAAAAAAAAAAATCATTAATCCTAAATAGATCTTTATCATATAGATACTAAATTTCCTAGAAGAGAAAACTTTTCCTTTGTGCCCCCCAACCCTGAAAGGTAACGTGCAAACATTTCCAAAAGCTTTATGGGAGATAAAATATTGTGGATTTCTTTTCTAATTGCCAGGAGCAGTGTAACTGCACAAGCCCCAGCCACGGGTCTGGCTGAGAACAAGGCAGGATGATGCACAGGATGCCTTCAGGTGGGTGAAGTTAGGGTTTCCGTGAGCGGTGTTGTGACAGTTCCCAGCAGCAATACTGCAATCACAGCGTAGCACACTCCCAGTGTCAGGGCTGTGTTCCAGCCTCCAGTCTCTGCTCTTTTCTCCAGCTCTGCACTGCCTAGCCCAAGCTACCTAAACTTACATGATTGAAAAGAATAAATAGAAAGAGTTCAAAACACATCAGGAAAAAGACACACTTCCCATCATATTAGACTGCAAAATTTCTGATTCTGTTCCAATTTAGGATATAAACATACTAACTCTTCCTCTTTAATTTGATGGTGTAAAGGACAGAGAAATTACAAAAATGTGTTAGACAGCTCTGAGGTGGATACTAATAGGCACTTCACAAATTTCTCTTTCTTGGAGCAGTAGAAAATCAAAGGCTTGTGACATTGATCTTAACTGCTCTGGAAGTGTTAGAGACAGGGGTGTGGCACAACATGTTTAGGTTTCAACATGTTCAGATGTCACTGTCTCGATCTTTGAGAATATAACCTCAGTCTTGAATTAAAAGGAGTGGCTGGAAAGTTGTTGATAGCCACACAAAGTAACAAATTAAAAAGTAAAATAATCAACAGTCATAGCTGACCATAAAACTGCTGAATGCCCCAAAAGAGTTTGGGGTTTCAGCTATCTTCCTGCATGCTTCAAGGTAGCGCCAGTACAGTGCTGCACACATATTTTTCTGCAGAAGTCCCATGGAGGAATACAACGTAAGTCAGAAAACCTTACGTATGAAGATCCTAACTTGACTACTGCATTGGTGGAGTTTTAGTTTATCATAAATAGTTTAGCAATCAGTTTTATCCTAGGGATTATTCATGCCACTGCTTGAAAGAGTGCTTGATCTATTGATCACTGAAGAAAATAAGACAAATCAAGTTGTTGCTTAAAATTTAGTTAATGATTGACCCACTAGAGTTAATACCTTATTTAGATTAAACATTGAAAAGCTATGCTTCTGCAAAGTAATGTATTAAAAATAATTTTGTCATTTTGATTTCTTACTGAACAATTTCTGAAAAGCAATAGTCCCTGGTGAATAACAAAAATTAATTACTGCAAGTTTTAAGTGGAGTTCATGTTAGTAAAGCAGCCATTAGTCCAATTAATTACTGTTTGTGTCCAGAGATTAATTGTTTCTCATATCCTGGAACAACCAGAATATCTCCAGGATCAGAGACATTTAAAACAGTGATCGTAAAATGCATTATTGAAATGTACAATATTTGCATAGTTTGCATGTAGAGTGATTTTTTTTTTTTAAGAAAATTTATCTTTTCTCTTTTGAGGCTGTTGTTAGCAAATTGCTACATTACTCAAAAGACTTGTTGAGATCACAGAACAAGCCTGCATTTTTTTTCTTTGTAACAAAAATTTAAATAAGAAAATACGTTACTAAATTTTGCTTTCTTTGTGTGTAAGGTCACTTATTTAATTATCTCCCCACAAATATAATTTTTAGATTTTGCTAGTTAAACCCCAGGATACTATAAAGGAGAGAGGGAAAAAGAGTGGGAGACAATTCATTAGTAAAAAAAAACCTTGTATTTGCAGGTAACAATAAGCTTCAGTAAAGGAAGTGTTTAGAAAGAAAAGATGATTCAGTGTCAAGAGAAAGATCCAATCTGATAATCAAAATATATATGAAAACCACTTCTGAATAAGTTTTTACCATTTCTGGTACTGACTCACGATTTATCAAGCTGGTATTTTTAGGACCATATTGAAATTTCCACAAGCTTCAAATTTTGTTATCTGATTACTATCTCCAGACACCATTTCCTTTTTTTTTTCTTTAGGTAGATGGATTTCTGCAAAACTGTAATAATTTTGACAAGGAATACCTTTCTGCAGTCATTATTAAAACTTTAAAAGAAGATTACCTCCATGACCCGGAGTTCAACTGAAAATTTGTGCAAAAAAAATTATGTCAGTGGCTGCTGCACAGAGTGCTTGAGTTAACATCATTAGAGTCCAGGAGGTAGGAGTTAAACCAGTGTAAACTTCTTCAGCTCAAAATTTTAAGATTTTGCTTCTTTCAGCTCTGTGTCTGCTATTGCAAAGAACTCACTTCATAGTTACAACCATTAAAAATACTAGAGAAAAAATATTTTGAATATCATAAATTACTTTTAGACTGTAAGAATGGGTTGTGTGTCATGGCTACGCTTCATTTGGAGGCTTCCAAAAATAGCTCAGCAGAAGGGTCTCTGCAGAGAGACCCAAAAGATCTGAATTTAATCCTGGTTCTCTCACTGATCTGCAGGGTGACCTTGGGCAATCTGTGTGCCATTTTCCTTCTTGCTAAAATGAAAATAATAATACTTATTGCCTTTGCAAAGCAATTCTAGAGTAAAGCATATGAATCGATAACATCTTCTCCTTAAGCATGTGAAATAGCAGAGGAAACTCTTCCCACTTGCATTAGTGTGCTTTTAGCATTTAGAAATGTGAAATTATAAAGATTATTACATAGGAGGGAGAAGCCCAGAAGTGTTCCCCTAATCAATAAGTTGCCAGCTGGAATGCAAAGGAAAGCAAGGTAATGTACCATTTAGTGTAACAAAGAAGAAAATATATGCTTTCAATGTGAGTATGGCAGCTACCAGGGCAGTCATACTGTATTATCTTGCATGCTGGTGTGGCAGTAGAACAGTATAAAACATACAAACAGTTTGAAATCCCTACGCTGGTTTTCAAGCCTTCCAGTTCTCCCAGAGAGATCTGTCAGTTTAGACAGAAGGAGAAAGCACTCTTAAGTGCTCTGACCACGTGTGTGTGCCTTGTTCTGCGAGTGGGGGCTTCCTTCCCCCTGGCATGCTGCATTGCTTTCCCTCAGCAGATCACCAGCACAAGGTGTCTTGGCACAGCATGCTTTACAAGAACGACAGCAAACACGGTTTTTCACTTGTGTCCACAGGCGTGTTGACCTGCAGAGGTTTTTGACCTGCAGTGGTCCGTACTGATGGATTCATTGAGCTTGAGCATTCATACATTGCTCGTATAATATCTCTCAGTATTTTATATCAGCATTTTATACCAGGCACTACACAAGTCCAGTGTCATCTACTGTGCAGCTTAGGTGAGCCCAGGCAATAATTAAAGTATTTTAAACCATCTGTTTAATTGCATAAAGAAAAACACTGATGAGCTTGCACTGTTTGAATGATCTTCAGGAAACTATTAGGCTAAAGCAATTCCCCCTCGGCAATGTTTAACTAATTCACAATGTTTGTTCTGTGAATTGCGGTTGGTCTTCACGCCAATTGTTAGTCTTGTAGCAGAACCCTGCTTGCTGCTAGTGAGCCAGAAGATTCCTCCTGTTCTCCTTCCCTCTGCTTTCTCATCTCTGCCTATCAAGCTCTTCTTTGAAGTGGAGACTTCGGGAGCAGCGCATGAGAGAAGCCGGGCAGTGAAATCCAGCCCTCTCCCTTCCCAGCCGCGCTTGGACGCTGAGCGAGGAAGGAGGATCCTTGCGCCGGTTGTCGCCCTCGCACTCTGGCCCTGTGCCGAACATCCCTCTCTGCTCGCTCGGGGCACCTCGGTCTCTTCTGCCAGGGAGAACAGGGGGATGCTGGTGCAGCGTAACCGAGCCGCGCTTCACCTTCCCTGGACAGCTGCAGTGTCTGAGTCCTGGAGCAGGGCACGGGCATTTCCCTGCGCTCTCACCGGCGGCAACGTAGCCGTGCTGCAAGGTGGCTTCTCCCAGAGAAACAGGAGGGGCTTCCAGGGCCGGGTGCCTCAGGAGCTGTCCAGAGGGTGCTGGGTCAACAGGGACAGTGTGTGGCATTGTCACCTGGGGGACTTTCCCCTTAGGGCTGCTGTGGAGGCACGGCATGGCACGGCACGGCACGGCACCTGCACATCCCAGCAGCTCCAAAATGGGAAGCCCGTTGCAGGTGGCTGCAGCTCTGGGCTCTGCAGGCTCAGGAGGCAGTGTTGGCCATTCCTGCTGCGTGCCTGGCTCAATCACCCCTCTGCCTCCCAGCCAGGAAAAAGCCACTGGAAACACAGGAGAGAAGGCTACTGAAGATATAGATAAGAACTGTAGGCTAGCAGGCCTGCTACAATTTTCATTAAAAGTAAATTAAAGTAATCCTTTCGTAAGCACTGGAGTCAACCCGTCATGCAGATTGTCTGAGTATTCCATCCCGCCACGTGGGGTAGTGGGTAGTTTGTCCCGAGATCAAGCCCCACCCTTTCTATTCAGAAATTCCCCTTACTTGTTTAATTAAACTGCCTGAATGTCTCCCAAAAGCTGCCATGTAAGTATCCAATAGTCTGGATTACAAATATTAGGATAGTAATACCATTAGATTAGCTCAGCATAAATGGAAATAAAATTGTGATGTTTATACGTTTTACTTGATGCATATGCAAAAAAGAAAATCTGCTGTTGGGTGTGGTGTAATGTTTATGATTAAATGCTTTATTCATACTTGTATGTCAATCTATTAGTGTGCTGTTAATTCAAATGTTACTATGATGTATTCTGTCGCTGTTAGCACATTTATCACAGGTAGATGTGAAACTTAGACAAAGGTGTACATTCTCATTAATGATGAGCAGCCTATTCATCTTACTAGAGTGTAATTAATGTTAGTTACAATACTTAATTTTTCACTGTTTGTCATGGTGCATATTTAGCATTTCTTCTGTCCTTTATCAATCTGCTCTCCTATCACATGAGCACATCAAAAAGATATATGTAAGTATCTGACCTGTTTTGATGCCTAATTTTTATACTTCTCCAAGAATTGGAATATTTTTTTATCTTATCCTGTAGGCAGCACAGTTAGCTAAAAAACACACTGTAAAGTGTTGCCCATTGCTTTGGGGTTTGGCTTGACTCCATTTGCAGTAATAGCATAAAAATCAGATAATGAAGTGAAGCAGTGCACATCATGAAGACACAGGTACTACTTGCTGTAGTACTGTGCTGTGCTTGCGCGGGGTTGTAGTAGTGCCAATTGTTCTCCCGAATTTTCAATTACATGATTTTTCTACTCTAGGGCTGTTAGTGCCAGTTAAATATGTTGTGTGTGTAATACAGCTCCAAAACCAAGAGAAGCATGGAGTATCTGAAAAGTGCACGTTATTCCGTAAATAAGTGCTACAAGAGCTCGTTGTGTTATACTTTAGGAGCATTGCTTTGTCAATAATGTTGTTAGCAGCACAGAGCCAAACCGCAGTCCCGTGTGCAGTGGTGCAAGAGGGGAAGAAGTTATGGCTAATGTGTCACACAGCGGGTGGGAAACAAGCCCTGCAGAGGTGGGTAAAAGGGACTGAGCACCGAACACATTCTTGGATTTGCTCCCCAGCACACCAGTAAATCCAGCTGAGCTGGAATCCTAGGGATAAGTCCTGCCTTTTGTATTTGTCCAGAAAAAATACAACCACCTTAGCTGAAACCTGGGCATCAAAGCATTTTTATTTCTTGATCATCCATAATTCCCATTAATCTGGATTGAAAGAGAACTGATACTTCCATGAAGTGTTGTTGAATGAAATCTCTTGGGAAAAATATTTGAGTTGGGTCAACCAAATGCACGAGGTGCAGAATGGATTTGGGATGTATTTTCTCAAAATTTCAAGGAACTGTCTCTGAGAGAAAACATGCCAATTCCTATTTGTTAGTGTCTTAATTGATGGATATTATGCTTCTAATATGTGAGGAATTAGCTGGTTTTTTCTGTGAAATTACTTCTTTTGTAAACCACTGTTCATGCCAGACATGAAGGTGATCACATCTCCAACAGAGTGGCATCCATCTTAAAATTTCATTCAAACCATCAAGGGCTTGCAGAAAGACATAAATCAATTAGAAAATCCTTAAAATAATTCATTTGTATCCCTTGGATTAATCATAATTTCCTTTTGACCCACCACAATTGAAGTATAAGGGAATCAAGTACAGGAATTTAACATATTTTAGTATGAAAATTCAATTTGAACACACTTACAAGTAGGTTTAATTGTAGTTTAGTAGCAATTTAAGAATAAATACCCTAAGCTCGGTTTAGGCATTTTAAACAAAATGATAGTTGAAGGTGCTCCATAGTGATTGAAGTACGATAATAACCTGTAATGTGAACAGAATTGAATAGGGTTTTTTCCATGTTACCAAAGCAATGCTTTATAACAGTGACTTATATTTCCATGACTGCACCAAAATATTTTACTAAAAAAAGAAACCCTTCCTTTGAATTTTCTGTGGCAAAGACCAGAAAGTTTCCCATCAAATAACAACATTCCTAAAAGAATTGACTCTGACATTCTCTTTCTCCACACTTATCCCTCAGCCCTGACTCATTTGAATAGGGGGAATTGCTAAAATTAAAATGTCTCTTTTTAATGGATAAATATTAAATACAAAGAAACTATAAAGTTGCCTTTAATCTTCATGGCATTACTAAGCTAGGTATAACAATGAGCTGTAAAACACACCAAAAAGATGAGCATTTCACTCCATTTTGATTTGACCATTTTGCTTTCAAAAGGAATTTGTAAAAACGCCCAGGAACAATGAACATTTGAACTCAAAATGGCCCAGGTTTATTTTTACTCCAAAAGAAGAAGTCTCAATAGAGATATTGATTTTCTAGCATTCATCCAATATTGCACAGAGAATGGACCTGACCTTGCAATCCCTAGTGGAGACATGGAAGCAGTCATTACAGTCATGGTTCCCATTGATTTTAGTGGGATTACTTGCATAAGTGAGGGTTCAGGATGTGACCCACTGTCCCATTAGCAGTAAGACCAAGCTTACATGGATGTCAGTCCCACTCTGTTCAGCAGGATGCAGTTTACTTTCCTGTCCTATATTCATCCTACAGTTCTATTCCTGTCTATTTATTCTACATATTTTTTGTTTTCTGTCCCACAGAGCCACATCATAGTATCTGAGAAGTACCTGTCCTCCTGCCTTAGTGGTTTTTTCCACTGTAACTTCACATGTCATTTTGAGCTCAGAGTTGATGCTTGCACTTACAGATCTTTCTTCCTGTGGTTCTGTTGTCTATGATGATAAAAAAAAAATTACTTTGGGCTAGGCACTATCTCTCACTGTATCTTTTAATCTCTGGGACCAAATGAGAAGAAGACATTTCTGCACTTTGCAAAGTAAATACAGAGTAGTAAGAGCTAAAAACTCAAAGAGTGATTTTTTTTCCTTAACCCTCGGGAGGCTTCTTGTGCCCCAAGGCTCCTACAGGAATGCTACTCCAGAACCTCACTGCCCAGATGGATAGAAACCTCTTAATCGTAACTTTATATCACTGACATTTTATTCAGGTTTGTTCTTCTGACAAGCTTGTCTTTTACCTCAAAAGGTTCTTTTCCTTCTTCAGTATTTCCTCACAATGATGAGGATAGCTATGATACATTTTTTGTTTCATTAATTGTGAGCAAGGTGCAGGAGAGGTGTGCAAGGAACAGGATGACTGCGTGTTTGTACAATGCCTTGCACAATTGCCCAGTCATGGGTCAGGGCTCCATAGGCTGACTTTGCTTCAGCAGTGAATAATAATGACCCTCCAGAACACACCACATGCTTTATTCCAGATGGACACCATTAATTCTTTCAATGAGACGCAGAGCTTTAGAACAAGTATACTAGCAATTGATTATTTTTGTCAGTGGTATTTTCAAAGAAATGAAGAAATGAAATGTACAGTATATTTCAGTTTGCAATGATCATTCTGTTGTTCCATTTGCAATGGAAATGAGCATATAACATATTCATGTGTACAGATAAGGAAAATGACAAACATTAACATCCCCTGCTCTATTCATTTATAATATTCAGTCTAAAAAAAATTAAAAATCCTTCCATTCCATAGTTTTTAGTTTTGTTTCTGTAGCACAATGCAAAACAAAAAAGAGAGAATTAATGGATAAATTACAATTAATTACTTTCTAAGCAAGTTTCCTGAAAATTAATATAATCTAAATCACAGATTCTTTGCAAATCCATCTATTAAAAATATATAATTCCATTCCAAATTTATTTTTAGATATTTATATGTGTTTTAAATATACGGTCGCTTATGAAGTCAAATAAACCAAGACTGTGTGCGTACACACATATTGTGGCCAAGCAGCCTTTGATGTGCGACTCAGCCTGTTTAAGCAGACCGCAGTGTTTGTCTTCTCAGTGTCAGTCCATTTTTGCGCAATTTAATCTGTCACTAAAGAGAAGTTTTTTGTTCTTGTGGGTATAAAACAGTATGCCAAGGATAAGTCGGTGCAGTTTGCCTTCCTTAAAATTTTAGGCACAACCTGAAAGTGCAGCTCTTTCCTTTTCTCATCTCAATGGGATGCTAACCTAACAATCACAATTTTAGGATGGAGAAATTGTTTTGAGCAGAAATAAATTGTCCAGCCAGTATTGTTTCATGGGGTAACATTAAGGCACATTGGGCCTGGGGTTCACAGCTTATGATATCTGGTTTTGGAAGACTGGGGTCAAAGTAAGAACATGTAGAGAAAGGAGAATTAAATACGAGTTCTAGGTAATTCAAGTGAGTTGAAGCAGTTCAGCAATAGACATCCCAGAATCCTGCCAAGAGGCTTATTCTCCAGCTACCTTCCCTGGCGCATTGCCATCTCTTGTCGGAGCCCCCGAGGAATTATTCTCTTTAAGTGTGGATTCCCTTTTTTCCTCTTTTGTTGAGGTATCTAAAGATACTGGGCTTTGACTTACAGCTTATATTTGCTGAACAGAACAGGAAAAAATATCTGTGGTTTTCTCTGCAGCTGCCAGGAAAGAGAGGTCCATTATTTGTAGCTCTAGGGGAGCAGCAGAGGAGGAGTCTTTTTGTCTGCTTTCCAAGGCCTGGGTTGGAGGTTATTGTGGTCTGGGGTTGGCTTGGGGCAGCCACGGCTGCAACTGCACCAGGGTTTCCCAGGAAGGCTCAGGCTGGACGCAGATCTGCGTGTGACATTCATACCTCACCTGCCGCGAAACAGAGTTCGCAGCTTCGGATCTCAGCGAAGACAGAACGAGCTGCCCCTCAGGAATACGGAGCTGAGGCTGGCCTGTCCACAGCCCTCCTTCCCCCTGGCAGCACCTCAGGGCAGCCACTGGCACCTGCAGAATGTGTCCTGCAAACGTGCCCGCAGAACAGCAATGCCACAGGTGTAAAATCCTTACGATCAGACGCTCCCCACTGTGACCCTGAACAAGTTAATCGCATCACTCCTCTTGAAGGTGCACACTGCCACGATATAATTTATGTGGGCCCTCAAAGATAGATGGAGACGTCAGCTATTGATCACAAGGAATTGCTGCCAGTCAGTCTTTTTGTTGGTTTCCATCCTTGTGATGTGTTTTAAAAAATATTGTATGATTCAAAATTATACCTGTAAAACCTACAAGTAGAAAATTACTGTGTGCATTTATCTTTAATAACAACCTTGCGAATATTTATAGTACTAGTAGAGTAGAATGTGTTATACTAGTTTATTTCCCAGCCTGTTTTAAATGATATTATTCATTAGTAGTTGTGAAGTGGTATGACATATTTTTTATGTTGCTTGTTTGTAACAAAGGTTCTTAATACCTTTTCATAATGAAAGGGGATAAATGCTAACATGGAATGTGGGAAATTGCGCTTGCAAGAGCACAGCGTTGTCTTAGGGTATTAAATTAACATTTGGTACCGCTCCGCTTTGTGCGCATTTCCAGCAAATGTTTCAGCTACAAATCACTATAATACACCTGTATTCTGGTTCTTCAATTCGTATAGCATTTAAATCCTGCCAATACTGCGTCTTATAAATATAAATACGCAATTTAATTTAATTCAAGCACGCAACACATAATTTTTCTTCTAATTAAAATACGATATTGCAATATGGGAGCTGCCTGGGGCAAACGGGACGCGTCAGATTGCCAAGCCGAAGGGAATTCTGAGCCGGCCCCGAAGGCTGGCAGGGGAAGGGACCAAGCCCCCGAGCCCCGGGCTCAGGACCCCAGCCGTGCCCCGCCCGGGGTCTGCGGTGCTGGCGGCAGCCGCGGGTGCAGGCCGGGCTCGGGGGCCCCTCTGCAGAGCTGCAGAGCCGCGGGGATCCCGGCGGGGCACGGCCCCTCCGCAGGGCCGCGGGGAGCCCGGCGGGGCACGGCCCCTCTGCAGAGCTGCAGGGCCGCGGGGAGCCCGGCGGGGCACGGCCCCTCCGCAGAGCTGCAGGGCCGCGGGGACCCGGCGGGGCACGGCCCCTCTGCAGGGCCGCGGGGAGCCCGGCGGGGCACGGCCCCTCTGCAGAGCCGCGGGGAGCCCGGCGGGGCACGGCCCCTCCGTAGAGCTGCAGGGCTGCGGGGAGCCCGGCGGGGCACGGCCCCTCTGCAGAGCTGCAGGGCCGCGGGGAGCCCGGCGGGGCACGGCCCCTCCGCAGAGCTGCAGAGCCGCGGGGAGCCCGGCGGGGCACGGCCCCTCCGTAGAGCTGCAGGGCTGCGGGGAGCCCGGCGGGGCACGGCCCCTCTGCAGAGCTGCAGGGCCGCGGGGAGCCCGGCGGGGCACGGCCCCTCTGCAGGGCCGCGGGGAGCCCGGCGGGGCACGGCCCCTCTGCAGAGCTGCAGGGCCGCGGGGACCCGGCGGGGCACGGCCCCGCTGCAGGGCCGCGGGGAGCCCGGCGGGGCACGGCCCCTCTGCAGAGCTGCAGGGCCGCGGGGACCCGGCGGGGCACGGCCCCGCTGCAGGGCCGCGGGGAGCCCGGCGGGGCACGGCCCCTCTGCAGAGCTGCAGGGCCGCGGGGAGCCCGGCGGGGCACGGCCCCTCCGCAGAGCCGCGGCCGCAGCGAGCCCCGGGCGCCGAGCAGCCCCGCAGGGAGCCCTGCGCCGGCCGGCACCGACAGCGCCGCTGCTGCCCGGCCCCGCGCTGAGGTTGGCGGATGCGCGGCGGAGTTCAGGTCGTCCTGGGGAGGAGGAACTGCCCCGCAGCAGCGACTCGAGGGATTCCTGTAAGGCTCCCTCAGAATCGAGCGAAACAACGCGAACAGACCTTCCGCATAATGGCTCAAAAACTGTTAATGGCCATCTTTCGTAACGTAGCAACGGCCAAACCCGTGAAAAGAGGAAGTTTTCGTTGAGAAAGCCTTTCATTTTAAACATTGAAATTTGGTATAATGTAGTGTATGAAATAAGTTTTGAAAGGAAGCTGATGATTAAGAAGAAATGCAGTGGGCATTTAATAAATGGAGGAGCCGCGAGATAATTAACTGGCATGCATAAAGATTCATGCTTTATACCAAAATTTTAATTTTGCACATAAATGTGCCTGATGTAGGCAGCATTTAATCACCTAGCTGACAGGAGTAACTACTTTCATTTAACCTTGACTGAAGATCATGAATTCTAACAGGTTTAATTGGATACATCATTTAACAGAATGAACAGAGCAAATTTTTCTCAATTCATAGGTTCTGATTGACATGCACCAGCAATAAGGCGTTGCACAATTAAAGCTGATCTGTATTCCTGGCCTGGGCAGCAATTGCCATAGTGATGTGACACTGTTTGATCACTGTGGCACTGAAACTATACTGAATTTCCCCTTGTTTTGAAAAGGGCAATGCTTTAAAAAAAAAAAAAAAAAAAAAAAAAAGAGAGAGAGAGAGAGAGAAAGATAAAGAGATTTTGGCTTTTTTTTTTTTTTTTTTTTTTTTTACATTAATCACATTTATATGCACAAACTGTAAGGGAAGGAACTTGTTATCAGTAACTCAAAAGAAAGAAGAAAAAATGGTATATTCTTTTATCCATTTAGTACATTATTTACAGAAGTCAAAAATGTGGATAGTCAAATGAATTGTAACACATTAAGGGCCTGATTGTTCTGGGCTTCCATTTGAATAGGAAGTTATTCTGTGCAGCTCTGCTATTCACCTGCAGCTTGGCCTCTCTGTCCTTGCCCAAATCAGTTCCACATCACAGACAACTTGCCAGCTGAGTAAAGGCACTGAGAGGGGGTGCTCGTATTGCAAAGGAGGTAGAAAAGGATGAGAGGGAAGCAGTGGTACCCAACAGTAAGCTACTACACACTTTTCTTGGCACACAGTGTTTCATATGATAAAACCCTAAAAAAATTAGATGGAGGAGCTGGCAACTTCCAGTTCCCCATATGGCTCCTGCCAGCACTTTCACTGCCTCTGTCACCTTTCACAAGTTCTGGGTTTGACCTTCATGAACCGGAATTGTTCTTCTATTGTTCAACCATAAACATACATGTTTTATGTATGCATCTATATGTATGTCAAATATACATACATATTCACACACATGGAGACATATATATATACACACACACACACACAGAGACACACAAATGTGTCCTTTTATGTCTCTGTCTTCCACTTAAATTTTTGCTTCCAATACTCAATACTTCCTTTTAATTTTTTTCTTTTAGAGGAAGGTTTGCCAAACACTAAATGGTCTGAGGGCAGAGCACTCTATGTATTTCAGCCTGGATCAGTAGAGCCAAAACTGCAGTAAAAAATCCTTCCTAATTCCTGAACGACCTCTAAAAAATCTTCAAGCAAGTTCTGCTCCCCAGCATGAGCATTGCAGCATCCATGCTCAGAACAGCAGGTAGCTTTTCCACTTTTTTTCTCTCTGCATTCCCTTAGCTTCAGTGCCTAAGTTCTGGTCCTTAGTCCACCTGAACACAGACTTATTGCTATCTGTTACCTTAATTTCTGCTTCGGCAATGTATATACATATCGAGCAACAATATTTGTAGGAGTGCATTGCAGTGGAAGGCAGAAATCCTGGGGAAAGCTTGAATCCTGATTGGCTCAAATACATGAACTTTAGAGTCAGAACAACTAGACGTATCAAGAAAGCCTTTTTTGGTCATTTTAGAAACCTCTAAAATTCAATTATTGGTAATACCTTCTTCTGTCAGAGGTATTTCCCACATGATTCATTGTAATACTGGCAGAGGTATTCAGCATCCCTTTCAGGTATTCAGTCAGTATAATTCATCACTCACTAACATTTTTAGGTTTCAGGTAAATGATGGGATCACATCCCCAGCCTCTGCAGCCACATAACGTGCCCTGGAACCACAGCAGGTTCTTCATGCGTGGCGAGTTTTCAGTCGGTGCCTGGATCTTCCCTGTGCAGGCAGGAAGGAGAGTTTCAGTCAGCGTGCCTTGGCCTGGCCAGCAGGACACGTTTCTATCACAGGTGCTGCCCGTGCTCCCCTCCCTGCAGCAGCAGGGGTAACCTGTCCCCACTCTGCCCACTCCTGAGCCTCTGCGGGCTGCATGGGTGCTGCAAAACTGCTGGGGCCTTCTTTAGAAATGCTTGTGCTGTAATTTACTCCAAATTTCTCCAAACCTTCCCAATAAAATAGCCTTCTGTCCCATCACACAGTTCCTTTTAATGTCCTATTATTCACACAGGTTCCACCTCATGGTGTCCTCGATGGCAGGAAGACTTGAGGCACCCATTCAGCATTTCTCTAGGGAGATTCCTGGGGCACCCCTTGGACTTCCCAAAGGTGCACAGAGCTTGTCAGCAGCATGGCTGGGATAAAGTCCCAGCCCTCTCCCAGGAGCCGTGCTCAACTCTGACTTTCCCTGGGGAATACTGCTGAGTTCAGTAGAGCTGCATGGACACATATTTGCCAAGCTGAAGGGAATATGTATTTGCTGCTGGAGACAAAAATTTCTCCAGCCCCAGACACTGGCTCTGTTCACGGGCACCCAGTGACACCAGTCCTGGCTACTCTGGGGCCTTACAGCACCCTTCTGACCTCCCCCTTATCAGCTCCCAGGCAGCTCATCCTCGGCACTCAGAGTCATTGGGGTGCTCTGCCTGTGACTCTCTGGAGTTGCACGTCATTCTTGCCTTGTCTTCATGCTCAGTCATCCATGCTGAATTATCTTCCACTCCTCCCTCTGGGAATAACCAAGGCTTTGACCTAGTGGGATTGTTTGTGTGCTCAAATGTTTTGATGTACCAGACACTGAACTGCTTGCTCCCAAATCTAAGGTGGCTGGGGATTTCAGGCTGTTTTCAGAAACAGTGCGTGCACTGGGAAGCATAATATAACTGAAAAAAGTCAGCAAAGGGCACTGACTTGTGCATTTTCAAGTATTTTGTCTATCATCTTTAAACTCTTCTGCTTTCTTTAGTTTCCAAACAGTTGTCTTTTCAAGTTTGGGATCTCCTATAGAAGATACACAGCTGTAATAAGAAATATATTACATTTCATTTCAGAATCCTCAGGGAGAAGGGGATGTTCCTTTCTTACTGATATAAGATCAAGTTTGCAATTTCATTTTGAAGGCTGTTCTGAACAACTGGGGGAAATCAGAAGACCAGCCCCCCTTTTCCCCAGGTTCTTCTGAATTCACCTTTGGACCAAAACCTAAACAAAATTCTGAGCACAGTTAATGTTTACACCTTTCTTGCATTGTGCAATTTAACTTTCAGAAACATAAAATGGGATAGCAGAAATATTTTTATGTGTTCTTACAATGTCCAAAGTTGTTTGTCACTGTTTTTATTTGAAGGAACTAGACACAATCCTGGCTGCCTTAACCACTGCCTTTGAGAGAGCTACAGCTGAGAAAATCCGCTGCCAGGAAGAAGTGAATAGAACTAACAAGGCTATTGAGCTGGCCAACAGATTAGTGAAAGGTCTGAGGTGAGGTCCTACAGGGCAGGCTAATGAAGCAGCCTACAGAAAGCACTTCTTTGTTATACACTACTGATCTGGCAATAACAGAGGCACTTAGCAAAGAACCTGATGAGCTGAAAAAATTATGTCATTATCATTCATTTTTTTCATAATAGAAACATGGTTTTGACCTTTGCATTTTCTTACATTTTTGCTTCATTGTGGTATATCTTAACTGTAAGATTACCTGGTAACTAACCTATCCGTGAACATTAAGGGAAGTAGTCGATTGTGGATATTGACAATGAAGGCAATTTATTAAAATGCAATGACTGTATTTGTAACAATTAAACAACACTAATGATTCTGCCCAGGATTGGGATATACGGAATCTAATACAATTTGCACTACTTAGTTAAGCAATATGATAATTCTCTAATTATCTTTCTGAGATTTGTAATGGGTATTTCAGGAGAGAATAAATAATGGCAAAGCCATGAATTATCAAAAAAACATATCGTCTGTTGATCCAGGCTGACTCAAGGGAATCCATACTCACGATGGACTTTTTCATTTATCATTCATCTGCTGATGAGACTGCTTTTTACACGTGCACACGCACACACACACATACACTTTTTACAGATACTTTATTTTATTGCAACATTAATTTACGAAATGTGTCATGGTGGCTCACTGCCACTATACGTTTTGTCCTCTCCTACCCAACACTTTCAAGCTGAGTTTGATAACCAAACACAACAAACAGCAAAAATAAAAGATCCATTTGTTATTGAGCAAAATTATATGGCTGAGTGTAGCTAGTGGAACTTAAAATATAAAACAGGGTTTATTTCCTGAATCAATAGAAAGGATTTATTGACTAAAGGGGAGGGAGGGCAGTGCAGAAGACCCATTGTTTCTGTTTAAAGGAGCAAGATGAATGCATTTAAAATGTTAACGTCCTAGTTGAAAGTGTAATGTATTTTAGTGATTAATAATGCCTGTAAAACTAAACCACGCTCCTAATACAGAATAATAAAATAAATAACATAGCAGACCTCTTTAAAGTGTGACAATAAATGATTGTTCTGATATTTTCTTCCACCTAACATATCATATTGTTTGGTTCTCCCATGTGCCTCCTGCTGGGCCTGACAAGTGCTGGAATAGCATACGTAGAGAGATGAAAGGCAAAGTGTGGGTATGCTGGGGGGGAGGCATAATGAAAAATCATCTAAAGGAGGAAACAGAGATGAAAGGAAAGAAGGAAAGTTGAGCCATGCGCTAGATGAAGACAGTAAAATGAGTTTTAATGGAAAGTCCTTCAGTTAGTACCTCCCAAAACACCAGCCCCATGAAGAAGGTGGCCAGCCCAACAGATTGGTGATGGGAAAGAGAATTCATTCCTGTTGTTAGCTGTACCACACTTGGTCAAAGGCAGTAATAACCATATGACAGCTATTTAGAGACTTACAGGAAAAAATCCATTTCAATCTACTCTGTGGTAAACAACAGGTCACTGTTTACTATTAGCAAAGAGTGTAATATGGACACTGCTGTACTGTCAGTCCTGGCTGTTCCTTTGCCTTATTTTTTGCTGAGAAGACACTCTAGTTGTATTGTTGTGCGGAGAATTTCTCAAGAAATATAAAAATAATTCATTTTTTATAATAAGGAAACATGTAAATGTTTCTTTATTAGCCAGTCTTTATAAACACATCTTTACCATGACAAAAATAATAAGTAACCAAATATGTGAGTTTTCTTCTAATTCTTGGGGAAAGTGATGACCAAACAGCAGAAAAGCTGATCGTGTCTAGCCAGGACCCCAGAGAAAAGCTTGCACCAAGTCTCACGTCAAATCTCTTACTGACTTTATGGCATAAAAGATCCTGCCCAGAAGTAAATTTTTTTTTTTTTTTTTTTTTTTTTCTGCCTTCGTCTGTGCGCCCTGGCATGCAAGGACTGTTTTGGGTGGTTGCACGAGTAGTTGTTACTCTGTACCAAGGAATTCTTTGCTTCTGACAGGTGCCAATTATTCTGTGGACATCTGCCCTGAAGGCATTGAATCAAGCTGACAACTCATTTTATATCAATCAAACAACAACCATTTTCAATAATTTCCCATCCAGCTGGGACTGAATTTGCACAAGTGATCTATGTATTAGAGACATTACCAATCCACAGAGACATTCAGAGCCATGATTATGTTCTGTTTTCCCACAGAAACTCTTGCATCTGCACGAGAAAGCAACAACTTCTTCCACTATGCAGGAGGATGCTGACAACTCAATTTTGGTCACTTGCTGCCAAGCTCAACTTGCAACAGTCAACTCACATCAGACTGGAAGGGGATTTTTTTATTTCCAGGCTTGCCACTTGCAATTCCTGTCTGTTGATCCTCTAATCGATGTGGGTCTGTGAATCTGCTAGGTAATACTTTAGTATTTACTACTGTTTAGCCACTGTAATGGGCTTTTTTTTTTTTAACCAACACATAGTAAATGAACAGAAGTTTTAATCCTGTTTTTTGAATAGAAAAGGAGAGCTGGACTTATAAGCAGAGCATTATTAGGAACAAGAGAAAATGTGATGCGGAAATGTTCCAGATGGTAACTTTTCTTCACTGTGATAGTTTATTTTCAAAGTGGTCCTGGCATGAGCCCAAATCTCATTCTGCTTTGAGAAGATAATACCTTCTTCACAGATACATATTTTTAAAATACACAGCTAATCAGAAAAAATACCCGGCACTGATTCCATTCCCTTTTTGACCCGTTAAACCATGATGTTGTTTATACGAATTCCTTCAAATACTTTATGTAATAGAACAGTACATTTGGAGGCAAGGAATGGGTAAATATTCTTCTGTGAAGGACCAAAACATTCTCTTTTCTGGTGTTTGAAGTACCTTTTGCTATCTGACTGCAGCTAGAGGTGACAACTAACCCATAGTCCTTGGGAATATGGTTAGCAAGCCAGAACAGTAGGCAGGCTCACCTTCTTCTTGTATTCTGCAGAGCGCTGTGCCCTGCTGTTTGCATAAGGGGACCAGCTTTTATTATTCTACTCTGTCGCTGCTACTGTGCACCAGGGCAGCACAAAGCAAGATTTAGTGCTTGGATATAGTATTTGCTTGATAGCAATTGTTATAGTTAAGGCTGCACTGAGACTTCTGTCTTAACCTGCTGTTCTCTCGTGCTCAGAATACTTTTTTTTTTCTTAATCCCTTTCATGTGACACTTTTCATGCTTGTTATCAGCTGAAATATGATTTTTTTTTTTTTTTTTTGGCAAGCCTGAATAAAATTAATTCATTCATATTTGAATTATGCAAGGAAGTGGGTGTAAGGAGAAAGGTCTCTTTTTTGCACATTCATAATTCACAAAAAAAAGCTGCATATTACAAGCTGAAACTTTCCAGGTGGCTAGTTTTGACTGAAGGGTAGTCTTCATGCTAATTACAAAGAGAGAATGACTGAAAGAAAAATGAAAGAGAAAAATTAAAAATGACACATATTGTGATTAACTCATTTGTTTTGTAGGTGTGTCATACAAAAGTTGCATTGTGAGCCACTTAGAGCAAGTTTAAAGTAACAATTTCATTTAAGTTAAGATGAACTACCATAATTACATAATATCAATGTTTTCTGCTGCAATTTCACTAAGAATCTCCCTACAGAAGCTGCAGAAGCTTTTACTTATGCAAATGCGGAAGCTCACAGTGAAATCAGTGCAGAATCTTATGAATCATTAACTTTGGCCAGAAAGCCAGTCTGGGGAAGGAAGGAATGGCGTGCAGTGGCAGCAACTGTCCCTATGCTCTGGTCTCCCTGAACGCTGGACTGCTGAGCAAAATAACAGGGGTTCTGCATTTTCTTCCAACTCAATACACTGACTGTCAGGGACAGCAAACCACTAAAGCTTTGTTACTCTCTTTTCCTTTTTGTATTCCCATATACCTGTGGACATAACAGGCAGCAGCACATAATCTGCCCAGCACTGTGCGACTGACCCTCCACGGTAACAAAGCTTTTCTTCAGCAGAAGGTACCTGGGCAGCAGAAGCTGGGAGTGTTAGAACAGTCTCCCTTAACCCGTGGAAAAAACGTACTGTGACATGCAGCTCCATGTTCGCATAAAACACCTGGAGATAAAACACAAGTATATAAATAAAGCAATATAACTGTAATTTTAAACATCTGAAAGAATAACTGGTTTGCATAGTAATTGCTGATTTTGCCCCACGTGGACCAAAGATGAGTTCAGAACTTCCCCATTACTAAGTTCCTGGTAACCTTTTGGAGGCCAGAGGACTGCTGGATTCAGTGCAGGAAATCTCATATTTTTTAACCCTTGAATTTTGGGTGAAATGAGGACAAATATATTTTTCCCAGTGATGCTGCATTTTTTACAAAAAAACCCCAGTGAGTGAATTCTGAGACATACTAGCTTCTGCAAGTTAAAATTTAAAACTTAACCTTTATTATTTCAGGTCCCTATTCCAGGAACAAAAGGTCTTGATCCAGTCACTGAGCAGATAGATGCTACAACAATTGCTGAATAGAAAAGTGAGAGCAGTGCCTGGCAATAATATGGCCACATAAAAAGTCCCCAGTCTTATTTTTACAGTCATCATTGGCATAAGATCAAACCTCAGCACTGGGGAAAAACTGGATAAAAGTCCCACCCATTTCAATATATAAAATTATCTATTTGAATCAAAAGGGGACAAATGCCAGTGAGAGTAAAACTGATGCAGAGCTATGAAGGAAATGTGCCAACTCCCTTTCTTCTGAATGCCTGATATTGCCCAAGATGTTAATGTCCCAGCAACCACAACAACTGTGCTCAAGCTCTTTTCTTATTTTCCATTCATCGCAGTATAATGAATGGGGTACCATATACTGGCATCGTATCTCTTGTCTTTCACCAGCCCTGAACTGGGATGACTCTATAGGTGTGTGTCATACTGAAGATATTTCTTGCTGGTGGTCCTGTTCTGGCGGGAACTTGGAAGAAATTATTGATCTTGTACTTAAGCCAGTACTTGCAAGTTGTGTTCGGAGTATTTTTAATAGTCTGTTATTTTCTTCATCAGTTCTCTCTCTGATTATGTTCTACACGTATTCAAAGTAGCTTCCTCTGAAAACTCTTGCTACACCTGTATGTTGCATTAACTCACAAGGATTGCAGTGCCCAAGGTGCATTGACTCCAGCTGGATTTTTACTTGTCTATTTTTCTTATTTGCACCCTTGCATGAACTACAGTTCAATGACTGCAATTTGAGTACTCCTTCTTATCTAGCTGAACAATCTTCCCCAACACACCACCATCCTGATGTGTAATCACTCAGGAGACATAATCATTCACTTAGAACTAAAATAATTCTCTTACCATTCACTCCTTGCCTTCATTCTGCCCTTTTTCTCTGATTTATTGCACTATATTCCTTATGGAAATATTTTGACATCCATCCCCTCTATTCAAGTCTTATACCCACCCTTGGAGGGAGTGCTTTGAACAGAGGAAGGCCAGGATGAGTGTGTATCTCATATACTCACCCTTTTATTCCAGTGTCATTTCCCCCACCTCCTCATTATATTCCTGAGCCTTTCCCCTCCTTCTAGTTTAGCTGTACCTACTATCTCTCCTAGAGTTGAGTCCTCCCTTCCCTCCCCTGCCCCTCTAGTAAACGTCAGAAAATATTTCCTCACATCCTCTGCTACTCAGGATTGTGTCTGAATATAGGGATCCTGAACCCCAGCCTTCTCTAAGCTCTCTAAATCACTTGACCCCAAAAAGGTTGCCACAGGACAGCACTTACCCACAGCGCAGGCTGGAGAGAAAGTGCTGTTAAGGCACTGAATTCCTCCAGCTCTGAGCTCTGCAGCTTCTTTAGACAGCAAGAAAGAATTCAGTACGCCAGAGCACTGAATTTGTTACTCGTTAAGCTTAGTCAAAATTGCTATGAAATTCCTTAATTAGACAGTTCAAGCTGAGAAGTAAAATGCTTTCTAATCCAGCCACCACAGTGCCCCACTCAGTCCTGTACCTTTGCCTCTTCTTCCTTGCTGCCCTCGTGTTGTCACGTCACCTCGTGTGCTGCCTGTTGGTTTTGCCTGCTGTGAGTGCGCCCCGACCCCCACACTGCGCCGACAGGCAGAAAGCTCTTTATGCCGAGTGTTGGCCTAGCGGTGTGCACCAGCCCAGGATGGAAGTGCTTCTTGAATTTCTTGCTCCCCCGGGAGCATTTGATTAAAGGATTTTCATGGTGTGTCGAGATTCAGAACGTGGCTGCTGCTCAGTAGCTGCTGGTGGCCGGTGAGCCAGAACACACATTGGGTGCGTGCGCTCCTTCTGGGATGATAAACTGAGTCCTGGGACAAGGAATTCTGCACCATTTCCCCCAGCGTGCAGAAGAGCACTAACAAGGCCACGCTCCCGCTTGCTGCCAGGCTGCTGTTCCTGCACTCAGGGACACAGGTTTCACCAGATTTTCAGAGATTCTCCACAGAAGGCTTCCACGCTGCTCTCTAATGCGTCTCTTACAGCTGAAGAACTTGAATCAGCTTCACTCTTACTCGAGATGTGTGAGGTCGGTTCGGAAACATTTGGAAATTGAGGACATTTTGTGAGTGTCTGCACACCTGCCCAGAGCCCCACAACAGCACTTGCAAATGCAGGAGACCTCACAGCAGAGTGCCTTTTGCAGGCCTCAACAGCCTAATTCCCAAACACACACGTGAGACCCTCAAAGCACTCAGAGGAATACACAACCTAAACTAATCGCTGTTATTGTAAGTCTTGAAAAACTTCTCTATAGCCCAGGAGATGGCTCTGGAGTCACAACACAGATGTGTACAGATGTACAGAATACAATTCATAATGTTGGTTTTTTCCCTTCCTAGTAACTGAAGTTTTAATTAATAAAAACTATGCTTACAATGAAGTAGGAAAACAGAATATTTTAAACAAAGGTATATATTTCCTTTATTTCATATGGCTTGATTTATGGATTTGCAAACTTACCACTTCAGCCTGAACTCAAAAAGCAGGAAAATTACTTTAAAATTAAGTTGACAGTGCTTTAGGATGAATTATGGATATCTTTTTTGGCTTCTGACAGTAATTTGCTTCGGGATGTTCCTCTGGCTGAGAAGCTGTAAACAAGACACAGCAGCAAAAACACAAGCAAAGAAAAACAACTTAAAGAATTAGATCAGCCATAGTATTAATGATTTTGATGCTGAATTTGGCTCCTTTGGGTCTAAACCAAACTAACTGTATTTATTTCATAATTTTTATTTTTCAATTCACTTATCCACGGTGAATATATCCATGTGTATGTGTTTTCCCTCCAAGAATCACTGCATCTCCATCATGAGGAAAATAAAATAAAACTTTTTAAATTACCACAAAACTCTTTAATTTCTTTAAAGTCTGCTAGAGGAGAATTCTAGTGCTCCATTTTACATATGATATAAACGAAGGTTTCCCTGGTACATTTTTCCGCAGCTCCTTTTGGTGGTAACTTGTTAAAAATTGTGCCGTAGTTTATATTATTAACTGGAGCCCAGGACTACAAGGAGCTGTTGAAGCACTGACCCAAGAGACCAGCCAGAATGCAGGCACTGCAGCGGAGGGATTAGTGAGCAGGATGCTCAGACACTCATTTCCAGCTTGGAGGGGCCACAGCTGACTGCAGTTACATCTGCCCACCGGGTGTGCACCCCTCCACGTGAAAGTTGTGGGGACTGAAAAGTTAATGAAGGCATTTTCCAGCTCTGCAGGATGTGTGCTGTTCCTTTCTGCTGTGCTGATGCACATGCCTTTGTATCTTGTGCAGGCAGATACTGGACACACAAACCAGGAAGTGGATGTTGAAAGTCACTGTATTATTAAATGAGGAATTATCTAATTTAATTAAGAGATAAATATACCTTTGCAAGTAAACAAATGTCAACAGGGGATACCGGATGTACTTGCATCCAGTCATCAGAGTGCTTTAAAACCCTTCTCATTTATGGATAATATGTTTCCCTGAAATAGGAAAACAAGGTTTTTTTCAGGTGATGCATGAAGCAAGAGGTCAAAGGACTTGTCCGTAGCAAGTAAACCAAAAATGTATCCTATCAATAAAATCCCTATGGGAATATGTCATAAGGGTAGTGTTTTTGCAGTTGGGTTGCAGGAATTTAATAGGCAAAAAGTTGAAAATTATGACCAAGGTGGCTAGCTCTTGTAGCTTCATGCTTGCCTTGTAGTCTGCATAAAAAATTTGGAAATTATCTCAAAACTTCACATAGTTATCAGTCCTCAGCTGATAATGACGGAAAGTAAGATGTTTCAAAGAAACAAGTTGATGATGATACAGGTGTTCATAACATGCATCTGTTTGCCTTGTCATGGTATTATCATTACAAAGTCTAAGTTTAGACAATCTCAGACATTACAAAAATCGGTGTTTGCACTGCAATTATAAAATTTATTACTTCTAAAACCTAAAGATTGCAGAGAAACTATTTCAGAGAGCAAACAATAGAGTATTTAGAAGAAGGAAGCAAATATTTTGTTAAAATAATTTTTGGGGAAAGTCTTCAAGGATTTTGAAAAAGGCACAGTCCTTCTTTATGACCATGTGGAGCTTAAAGGGTCATCTAACAAGTTCTACCGTAGCTGCACTTGTATTATAAACTGTGGGAACTCACAAAATCCCAGGCAAGGAGATTCCCCTTACTTTGGAAATTTATAGATTTTAGACATAATTTTCCATAGCACTTTGTGATACCACATATCACAGTACTTTGTGCCGACATTTACATGGGTGAAGTAAAGACTGGCAGCAATCCAACTGCTCACTTTGAACTGAACAACCACATGAGATGCTGACACAGAAAATCACCCTTTGATTTCTCAAGAGTTAAATTGCATCTGCAGACCATGTCAAGTTCCATTTGGAGTAAGCTCTGGTGTCTGTCTAGCGCATTTCTGCCACTGGTTATTCTTTCCTTTTTTGTTTCTTCAGAGAAGAAATGTCTGCATCCTAGCTGCTAATGAAAGAAGAGCATCATTCTGAAATGTTTAGTCACTTTTATACTTTTTTACTGATGCTGGGAAGAAGTGACAGAATCCTGTAGTTAACATGATTCAAAAGATAAGGGGGAGTAGAAGGTGGAGAAAGATGATATAAAATGTATTTATATTTCTTCCACAACTCAATTGTTTTCAGTATAGTGTCACGCTCTCATTGTGGGGGAATTCTGCATGTGTCATGATTCTACAGATGTTCTTGCACACTATGTGCAGCTGCACTATTTGTCATGGGCAGATTTAATAGGAAGATGCTTGTTATGTGTTCCCTCTAATTGTAGTTCACAAAAACATGGAAAGGAAAAAAACCCACTACCTGATAGCTTGCTTGCTTCCTTCTTTATATAGCCTTTTAAAACACTTTAAAACAAATATTGGGAACACCCATCTTTTGTACTAAATTCTGTAGCACACCCATCTTTTGTACTAAATTCTGCAATTACAGCTCTATTACCTTTGCTAGAATGATCTTGTTCTTTCTAATGTTTATAATGCTAATTAAGTAATTTTAAGTACCTGAAGAGGTCATATTCCTAACAGTGGGGGTTCTTCAAGAGCTTGATCCTTCAAAAGGGAGAATAATTTCTGCTAAGTCCTGAGTATCCTCTGTTCTCAGTGACTTGAAGATGAAACTCAGAAGCACTCCATACAGCAACACGGCAGAGCCAAGTGCTGTCAGAAATTTTACAGAGTCAAACTCAGAGAAGCTTTTCTACTCTTGTCATTTTAAAATCCTGGATCCTCTCCTCTAGGTATTCTCTGTCCTAAACTTTGTTGGTCCATGTGCAGTGTGTTAACCAGCTCTTCAGAGGGAACCATACCCTTGGATTCCAGCTTCTTGTAGATGTATCCAGGAAGTAGAACAAGATTTTGCGAATAGAAAAGAGAAGAAAGAAATAACGGGGGGGTGGGGGGCCGAGGTTTCACTTGGAAAGCCTGCAACATGCTGAAACATAGGTTGTCTGGTTAGTGGCAAGGGAGGCAACTGAGGAACTGACAGTGCAAGGAGAAATTTGGACTTCAGAGAACAAAACTGGCAGCTGAGGTAGAAGCACATCCAACTAAACCAAAGAGGACAAAACTCAAAAAGAAGGTACAGCTATAGAAGATGTTAAGGGTGTTACACTGTCAATAAGTGTATGAGCAAAAAATAGATGTTATAAATGAAAAATTTAAATTTAATTACTGCATCTCCTACAGTACAAGAAAGACATTAACGTACTCCATTGGAGGCTATAGCAGGAAGCCTGTGAGGAGAGGCTGAGGGCACGGTGGTTCTTCAGCCTTGAAAAGGCCAAGAGGGCAGGGAGATCTACTACTGTCTGAAAATACTTCACAAGAGACTACAAAGGAGACAGAGACAGGTTTTTCTTAGATGTGCTCAAGGACAGGAAAGAGGCAACCTGCAGAAGTCAGACCAAGAGAAAGTCTGACCAGGGATTGGGAAAAATCATTTACCATGAGGGTGGTGAAACATTGGCAGAGGATCCCTGGAAGGCTGTGACTCCCTCATCTCCAGATGACAAGGTCTGTATGTCCTCTTCTGTAGAGTAATCACATTTAACAGATCACACAGATATTAATATCTACACTTGTAACATTTATAAATATATAGATATATATTTAGAAGTACAGTTGAAACTGTAAGTACTTTTAAAACTAAAGAAAAGATGGATCAACAGGGTGTGTGTATATATATATATATATTTTTTTTTTTCCATTCAAAAATCACATTTTTAAAATAAAGGTACTCCTTTACATACAATTGTATGGGAGGTATTATAAAGCATCTTAAATTTTGTACATGGTAAAAACTGCATATATGTAAAATACATAGTCATGTATCAATGGAAATTGATGGAAACTGTATTGATGGAAAAGTTCTTGTTTGTAGGAAGCTGATCAGATAATTTTGGAAATGTATAACAAGTGCTTCTGTTATTAAAGACATGCATCTGTGAACACAGTCTGCTGAAGAAAATGGAATATTCAGTGAGTCTTTTCAGAAGAATGCCAACAAATAGTATTGAAATATTTAATAGAGATGTGAAGACATTAGTTTCCAGTCTTCAGATGATTACTTAGCTCAAAAGTTAAACAGGTGCGACTATGACATCTCTCATTCTGTTCCTAATAATCTCAAATCATATATATGAGATCTAGTTCTGTCTGTGTAGAGACTGAACTTCAGAAATTGTTGTGAACTATCTCATGTAAAACCTGCCTGCTAGTGCCTGTGTGTCTGAATCTTAGATTCAAGCAAGTTTCTTAATTATCCTATACCTTTATCAGGTTACACTATGGTCTCCCGCAGCTACCAGCATTTTTAACTTAGTACTACAAACTATAGCTCTCAGTTTAATAATCACAGTATTCCTGCTGATTGGGCAAATTATATTGGCAATGAAAATCAAATACTTTTGTTAGCTGGCCTCCTGATGGCAATGAAGAAATACAAGTCAATCAGACTTTGAATTACTCTAATTCAAGAGAAGTTAGGAAAGTGTGAATGTTTCCAAGATCTGATGCTCAGTTATGACTCCGCAGTCATAGCAGGCTTTGAAAATCCTTGCTTTGCATAGTTCACAGACTATTCAGTGACTTTATAGCCCAATAAATGTGATTTTGCCACTACTAATAAAAAGCAACAGGGTTTGTACAGCAATGCTCTGGGTTTTTCTGGGCCTAGATAGATTTTAACTTGGTTTAGCTATGATAGCAATTGTCCAGCTGTGAGGCAGTTCTGACTAGATTTGTTTTAGTTTAACTCTTGTTTAGGGTAATAACAAATGGTTATACATTGTGAACTGAACTGCCTACAATTCCAGAGTCAGCTGCGGGGAAGAGCGCAGACACACTTGACACAAGTCAGCCATTTAATCATAGTTAGATTATAGTGTTAAGAAAACATATAACACTAAAACTAAGCAGACACCAGGCTGAGAAGAAAGACATCCCTCTCCTATGAGTAACACACGAATCCTGGTGATAACTCATCATAATACTCCCCCATTCCTTTTGAGGAATACCAATCTTAAGGCCCAAAGAAGAACTGGGGGAGTAAGCACAACACCATAAAAGAGGGCATCTTTAGTGTAGCAATTTAAACTCTATTTTTAATGAGGTCTCCCTGTACTCATTATGTAATTTTGACTATTAGACTGTTTAAAACATTAATTGGACTAACAATAAATTTCTTAGAGTAATTTATATTCTTTTGCCTTTTGCCAGTACATTTTTGCCAAACAGAAGACCTTTAAGTGTAATAGCACATCATAACATAGCCGACATCTTTAAGAACCTGGAAGCTGAAACAAGCACTATAAAGATCACTGAAGCTCACAAGCACTTTTGGCCAGTTGCAGTCAATGCTGCTGTGCCCTATTTTCTCATGGACAAGCTGAATAAAATCAATCCAGTGAATTAGCTCTCACTTGAGGTTACCACTCAGGAAGAGGTCAGTGAGTTTGCGTGCTGCTGTTTTAATCTAGTGCCACCACTGGCTTACCACTTTCCCTCTGGTCACAGGCTTTTACTGCTGTATTTCACAAGGCAGTGCAGTGAGCAAAACCCTCTGAGAACATGAGGCTGGGTGTAAAGAACCTGACTGCCTGTGTAACTCCCTCAACTGTCATTCACCTTGGTCTGTTTGAAAGGGCATAGCTTACTTTCACAGCCCAGTTAGCTCTCCCAATACAGCAGAACCCTGCACGAGCTGCCATTTACCGCTCTGTGTGTGTACACCTGTGTGTGTGGCCAAGCAGCCCACAGAGCAGTCCTCGGCCTTAAGGTTTTCAGGTCTCCCTTGCATGCCTTCCCAATTCAGCACAGTACAAGAGAATATGGACAAATTTGTGTAGTTCTGCTTGGGTCTCCTTGCTGTAGCTTGAGCTGTTCATGCTGCCAGCTGGCTCTGCCAGGCCCCTGGAAAACTCCCTCCTCAGGGAAGTACATCAGTCTGAAATGCTTCCTACAAACTGCATTTACCCTGAACCAGTCCAGGCTGCTTTCTTGTTAAGGATGGAAAAGCATGCTAGCTTCACAAACATTATTGTGGCTGGGGGGTACCTCTGCAAGGACAGCCAATTTTCTCACTCACTACTTTCCATCTTCATCTCAAACACTGGGAAATGCATCAACTTTCAAAGCAGCTCTTCACATCCTGAGTGCTGCTGTCACATGTATATATTCCTCCCTACAATGAGCAGAATGGAAAGAGTGTTGTATAATGATCTCTCATTTAGCTTAAAGTGTCATCTTTTCCTTCACTGTATTTTGTCTGTGAGAAGTGTGCTGAGTCTTGTGCAGCTGCGTTCTCACTCTTATTCGGCACAGATCTCTTCTAAGTTCTGCACCCGTACCAAGAGTTTCCTTCTTCCCTTTGCAAAGAGTGACAAACAGGTACAGAGCAGAGAAGCCCAAAACCTACATGGATGTGAATTAGGACTAGGATGAAAATATTAACCAGATAAAAGAGGTTTTTTTGGCTTCTAGTGCTTGTGTTCTGAACTGGAAAATAAAATTCCAAATGGAGAAGAGAAAGGGAAGACAAAGAAATTCAGATTCAGAAGCTGACCCTATGTGTTTTCAGAGTGCAGAGTATCTACTATACTGAAACATAAATCAGCCAGCCAGTGAATTCTTGCCCAGTATCTTCAAGGTTATCTGGAAGTCAGCTACAAACACCTTGCACAAGGACATGTGCAATGACTGACTTCAGTAAGGTGACAAGCACCGCTCTGGTCAAGGCTGGGATGCTCAGAATGCCCAACACCACACATGGCAGGGCCCTGCCTTTGATACATTTCTCATTGAGTTGTGTAAGCAAGATACAGTTCTGCTCAGAAAAAACACACTCTATTAATTATTTAAAAATTAACTGGGGTTAAACCAATTTTAATTGTCAGGCACACTAACCTTTAGAGCAGATCTAGCATTAAATCATGGATATCTATAGGGAGTTCCCTTAGATCATTTGATGAAATTATGCTCTTAAAAGTACACTTCAAAAATGTCAACCTGGTGTAGGAGGAAAAAAAAGAAAATAAGGCAATGAAATTAATGGAAATTTGGAGAAATGAAATGTTGTCTCATGTATTTTGACAATGTAGGCATCAGTAGGTTTGCCAGACAGATCAGCTTCAGATTTGAATTGAACAAATCAAGCTAGTCTAAAGCACAAGCTACTTGCTAGTAATTTTCTTGGCTTTTTCCTCTTGAACAATTTTACAAGTTTGTTTACATTAGAACAGCACTGGCCCTGCATCTCCCACATCTGAGGTCATTCCCCAGCCTTTGGGAAGAAAGCTGGCATCTGACAGGGTGGCCAATTTCTGGTCATAGAAGTGTTTTAAGTAACAAGGTGTACAGGCAGCAAGAGCAAAGGGGAAAAGATGTGAAGTTGAAGAAATGAGAGACTGCTAAAACAATCAGGTATGGACAGCAAGAGGAAAGAGCAGCGAAACACCTGAAGAGAAATCCCACTGCACCAATTGTTTAATTGTTACCCTGCTTTGCAAACAGCACACTGTAGGCACCCCTCCTTCGCAGACATCTGCTGCTGCACCCCATTTCTTTTAACAATAAGACATCAGGCAAAACCAGGTATATCTGAGAGATCCATAGTAATACCAAAAAAAGAGAGAAATTATACCCAAGAAAAAGTGATGCCAATGAAAAACAGTTACTCACCACCATCAAACCAATGCTCAGTCAGTCCTCAAGCCACAGTCCCTGGGCAACTTCTATCTCTAGTTTATACAGAGTGCATGATGCCATATGGCAGGGAATATCCCTTTGGTCACTTGGGGTCAACTGCCCCAGCTGTTGTCCCCTCAACTTTTCGTGCACCCTCAGCCGCATCACTGGTGGAACAGTGTCAGGAGCAGAAAAGGTCTTGACTCTGTGTGAGCACTGCTCAGCAATAATTAAAACATCTCTGAATGATCAACACTGTTTCCAGCACAAATCCAGAACACAGCCCCATACCAGCTGCTACGAAGAAAAATAACCTAGAAAATCTACCCCAGTCAAAACTAGCCCAATCTTAAACTACGTTTTCTGGGCTGGAAGGTGTTTGGTGGTGTTGGGATTTTTACTTATGAATGCGACAAATTTGACTGAAGCCTAAGAAACATTTTTACAGATTGCTTTAAAACAGGCTTATACTTTAATACCATCTACTCTCACACAACACGCTATGATTTGATTTTCCACAATTAAAATGATGTATTACAACACCAAGTAATAAAGACTGCAGTGAATTCAGATTGGAGAATATAAACATCAGTCCTCTTGTTTGATTTTCCTAAATCTCCTTCTAACCTAAGCACCTAAATATCTGGTTATAATCCACACCTTGACCATACGGTCCTCTACCAGAAAACAAAATAATTCCAGGCAATTAAGACACTTGCCCATATCCATTTCATCTGCTAGATCTTTGGAGGCACAAACAAAACACTGGATGGGAAGTTCTGCTAATGCTGATAGTGCTTTAGATCACTTGATAATCTTTTTCCTGTGATAGTTATTACTGAATGGAAATCAAATGCATGCATGTTAGGACTAGTAACAGATGGCACTTCTGTGAGGAAGAAACAGGGGCAAAGGGGCAGCAAAGTTGAAACCCACGCCCCCTTCCCTGTCTTACCAGGATTCATTGTGTTGCCCTCCTGTTACAGTTGGCTGTGACTCTTTCTTGTTATAAAGAGATGTCAGAAGTTAGAGAGAGACAGATGATAACCTTAAATCCTTTACTGCATTTTACCAGGATTCTGAGAAATAAAAAATAAAAAAATAAAAGCCAGCTGAGGGAGTTGGAAAATGTCAGTGAGGCATTACACAAAGAACTTGATACATTTGTTGACCTTTCTTCTTACTCCACCCTTCTCCTCTAAGATGGATTTAGTAGTAGCGAGTGCTTAGTGCTATAAGTGCTTTCTTAAAAATAATTCAGATGCTATTGGCTGTCTGCCTGCGCTTGGAAAAACGTAGCTGTTTCAATGAGCCCCTGCTGAAACGGAAGAAAAAGGATTTATTGAAATGCCTCCAAAAATGAACCAAAATTTCATTCTTCCCCTTGTCTGCTGAAACACATCTTGTTCTTGCTTTTACAGTCTTTTGTTTTATTTTTTTAATTGTACCATTATATTCAAGGTCTTTTCATTCTTCTCCGCTATTTTACGAATGGTGTGTGTGGTATTAAGAGCTGAAGGCAGAGATGAGAGGAGAAGTGTTTTGAATTGACTAATTTGCAGGCAAGAAATAAAGCTCTTGTAAGGTGGTCCCAGGGGTATCTTTGCCATGAACACTATTTGAAATGACATGTAATCTGGTACATTTCAAAGGCAAAACATTTCCTATTCTAAAGTATCTTCCTGAGCCAGGGTTGGTTTACCTGCTTCCAGAGAATAATAAACTCCACCGAGGCCAAGGAATCTCCTTCTCTCCCCTCTCAAAATTCCTGTTCTTTTTCAAAGGGGCAATTGCAGGCAACAGTTTATTTCTGTCCTATCTTTTGCTGCTCCAACGGCTCAGTGCTCGCTACTAATTCATAGCTGAATGCACCTCTAGATTAAATAACAAGTAACAGAACCCAGCACATCCCTGTACAACACAATAAATAATGGTGTAGAGCTCTCTTGTTGTTTCTTACAGCAGTGGAAAATTTAGGTCTGGTTCTTACAGACTTTTAAAATTTTAAGCATTTCACCATATAACTTTGATCCGGCAATTTCTTAATATAAACTGTTCCTCTTCTAGAAAAATATGACTTCAACTGACCTTGGAATGTTGTATTAATACTCTTTCTCAGCACAATTCAGTGTTTCTAGCCTTGCTAACATACTAAAAGGCTTACACAAAAAAGTCCACATTAAATTTGTTAAGGCAGAAATTTCAGAAAAACTTTATGTTTAGAATTTTGTCCATACTTTGGTGAAGGCTTAGCTGGTCTTATAAACTGAGACTCTTAATCATGCTCTGTGAACATATTCAAATATTCTAAAGAATGTTTCTATATGTGTATGATTTAAGCTTACAATATCCAGAAGCAGTATCGCATAGTTTTAAAAGATTTTTAAATGTTTTAAATGAGGAAATTGGCCACAATTCCAAATTTCCAAAAAAAGGAAATAAATCCCAAAGCATTTGAGAAAATAAACACTGATAAATATCACAAATAAATTCTATTACTTTCACAGCTGTTCTGTTCTAAAGCTTTTTAGTTACTGAAAAACAAAACTCATGCTTTGTGAACATTCTGAACTTACATAGATCACTGTTTCAACATTTACTTGATTTTCTCTTTAACTCTCCATGAAGAGAAATCAGGGTACAGTGTGTCTACAATAATGACCCTACATTTTTATATTTTTAAAAGTTTTTTTATATATTTTTTTTAATTTAAAAACTTCAGCTACATCGATTTTAAAAATCCACATGCTTGTGCTCAAATATACTGGCTCTACATAGTATTTTTTCAGTTGTGGAAAATGTTAAATAAATTACCTTACTTGAAGAGAGATACTGAAGGTTCCTGGATAGAATAAGCAGAAGAAACGGATTTGAAATGTCCAGAAAGGAGAAATTTCTAAAGACATGAAAAGTGAAAAGTTCTCTCCCCAACCTAATATTTATGTGAGGAAGCAGAATGTCTAGGATGACTTGTGCTGTCAGTTTGCATTACCAATCTCAGCCCCTTGAAGGACAGATTTTTGTACTGTTAGTGACCCTAACGTGTGTTGCATTTGGATCATTACCAAATAGAAGCCATGATAAAATATTATGTCCCACAGACAGGTCATATACCTTAACTGTTGTTTCTCACAAGGTTCCGTCAACTGTAATTCTTAATTTATGGGAACTTAGCCTGAATGTAATTTGGAACCAAATGTGTCCAGTGCTCACAGAAACTTCCAAAGAAGGCAGTGCTGTTCCCCAGTAGTGTTTATCTCCTGGACTGGTCCCCTTATCATTTCTGAACTATTAGATCAGTCTGGACTAGATGCTATTACTAACAATCATGAGAAAACACTTGCCATGAAATAAAGAACTTTCTACAAGTTAGTCAGCAATACCACTAGTCCTGGAAATTCTACCACAACCAGAGAAATAAACGGGCCTTTCCATGACTGCCGAGTGCCATCCCATGTTAACACACTGACGGCATTACACCTGCAACCCTCGGTGTCTGGGGAAAGTTTCGGCGCTTGGCTCAGGGAACGCTCGCTGCTTTCTGAACTCAGAAAGCTTTTCTTGCTTGCTTTTCTGTATTGGCACAAGTCATCAACCTTGCACAAGTATACCTGAGCAAGAGATTTGACCCTAGCGAAAATTCGCTAACCCTCCTCTGGCCCAACTACTCCCTAATGCCAGCATAAGGACTTCTGCAAAGCCCCTTTCATTGCCTGTGTGTAATGTAATGCCACCTTCAATGAGACATGAACTAAATGTCTTCTTTTTTCTTTAGATAAATTTCTAACATATCCACTTAAGTGTGCATTGAAACATTCATATAGGCAGTACGTAGGGAAGCCACCATCAGGAATCAATTGTTTCACTCTGGGATGCTTTTCAGAGACAGGAGCATTTTGCTAATACAGAATATCTAGCCAGAAAGCAGCACAATATCCTAGCCCGGCTGATTTATTGAAACTATATTTTTGAGGGCTGTTTTTCCTTGGGTGACTCATGTGATGTGGTGCCATTTTAACAGTGTGTGGAACACATGCTTGTTTGAACACTTCATTATTTGGCTCAAAGTAGTACAGTATATTGTTCTGTTTAGGGAACAAGTTTGAATTTACCATTGACTCAGGAGAACTTCACAATGTAGCACTGGGTCAAGGACAGGAAGCTGCAGCAGAAATAGCTATGGAAAAGGCATCAAAAGAAGGCCACTGGGTTATACTTCAAGTAAGTCAAAGCTCTTCATTACATCAGTGCTGCACTGCGGTGTTAAAAACTGAAGTGTTTCAAAATAACATATGCCTAGATGAAAGAGTACTAAATAGTGATTTAAAACTTCCTTTGTCTTTGCCACAAGGGAAGCACATAACTTCATCTGTATATGTGAGTATTGCTGAATATCACATAAAATATGAATTGCAACTATCTTGCATGTAGGGAGTCAACTAACATATTTTCCCAAGCACATGATATCTGATTTACTAATTTATTATCCATTAAAAAAAATCCTTTAGTAAATAAATGTGTAGCAAAAAGAATTGTAACGCTGTATAATCAGATGAATAGATACAAACAGGGAAGATTGCTGTCATTATGCAGTGTATTGTGCTAAACAGATGCACACAATTTTTTTCAAATATTGTGCAGTATCAAACTGCTTCCTTATGTCTGGGTTTTTCTTGTATCAATAAAATGTTTCAAATTTCAAATCAATAGCTCACTGGGAGGCCTATTTTTTCATCCCTTCTCCCCCCTCTCCCTCCTTATCTCTGAATATTTATTTTGTAGTAAAGTGGTTGGACACATTAGAGAAATTACTGAAGAAAACCAGGGAAAGAAGTCAGTGGGGCGATTGGTTTCGAGTGCGGGGAACCTGCTCCTTTCCCTAAAGCACATCTCATTCCAGAGTGGATTTAGGAAACCTCTCATTAGAATAACTGATAAGCCACTACCTGTAATACTGCCTGATCACCATGCTACACTAGGTAAATTTGACCAGGCAAGCAAAACACCACAGAAATAAAACTTTAAAAATGTGAGTATTAAGCTTCTCATTTTAAAGCCACATGAAACCATGAAGTCACTAAAAGACTTCACAGCATATGCAGTAGTAAAGCAGAATTAATTTCTTAAAGATTTGTTCACATATTCTAGAGTGACTGCACACCTATCACAAAAAAAAAAAAAAAAAAAAAATCAAACAATAAACTACTTCTCTCCATTTTAAAGCATGACATACAGTTTCTAGCTAAGTACCTGCCTGTGTGCATGGGAAATGAAGAATTTGCAGTCACAACAGGTAATTAGTGTAGTACAGAACAAGAATTTATTTTGGTTTCATCTAGCTTAGTTTGGTTTATCTTGAAATGCACAACCATGTGGTTTTGTGTCTCTGGAATGTCTTCTACATATTCTGAGCATGCAGTGCACTGGAATTAGGTCTTCAGCTGAGGTAAACCAGTGAGGTTCAGTACACCAATTTATATTCCTAAGGGTTTGGTCCAAAACATTTGGATCATACATTAGAGGAAAGCATGGCTTGGCTGCTAGGTTATCCTATTTTCCTCTGTCCTTTTGAATTTTGGTTTGGAAGGCTTTTAATGAAAACATTTTTTTTTTTCTTACTGACTCTTAAAAGATACTTACAAACACACGTGTGTATAGGTAGTGGTTATAAGGTATGATCGAAGACCTGGTCAAAGAAATTTAAAAAAAAAAAAATCTGCATATCATAAATCTGTAATAAAGAGCATCCACCTGAATGCTAAAAAACCCAGCAATTACAAAGAAAAAAAAATTTTTTGCTTCTTCGGCACTATATTCTAAAAAACCTCTGTGAAAATTACAAAAGCCATTCTTCTTTTTCTCTTGTATCGGACCTCTTCTAGCAATTAAAAAAAAAAAAAAAAAAAAAAAAAAAAAAAAAAAAAAAAAAAAAAAAAAAAAAAAAAAACAACACCACCACAACGAAAAATCGCCAGCCACCCGCGCGGCGGAGGGAATGTCACCCAAAGTGCTGACGGACGCACAAAGAAACCCGTGGCTGCAGCCACGGCCACGACACGTCTGTCACCAACTTCTGCCGTCAGCCGTGGCTCCGCCGGGCCCCGGCCCCTCCACCCGCGCAGCGCCGCCTTCCCCGCGCCCGCCCGGGTGCGCTCGGGGTGCCGGGCCGGGCCGTGCCGCGCCTCCCGGGCCGTCCCCTAGGCCGCCGGCTCTGCCGGGGAGACCGCCCCCCGTTCGCTGCCCTGCGGCAGCCCGGCCCCGCGGTAGCCGCTCCCCGCGCAGCCGCCCGTGCCCTGCCCCTGCCCCTGCCCCTGCCCTGCCCGGGGCGGCCTGGGCCGGGCCGCAGCGGCGGCAGCGCGTTCCCGGAGCCAGAGCGCCCCCTGCCGGCGGCTGCCCGCGGGCCGAGCCGGGGCGCGGGCGGGCTCGGGGGCCCGGCTGGGCCCGGCCCCGGCGGGGGAGTCCCGCCTTCCACCCCGGGCAGGGCTGCGGGGCCGGGACGGCGGCCCCGGCCTCCAGGGGAGATTTCCCTCTCTCAAATGTTCGTGTTAACGCTGGAGCGGGGGCATACACCCAGCACCCGCTGCCAACACCCAGGCGCCGGCGGGGAGAGTCTGTAACCCGCCCCCCGAGCCGGAGCTTCCCGCCCGGGCGCCTTTGTGAGCCCGGTCATTACCAGTGCGGGAGCCAGCGCGGCTGGAGCGGAGTCAGCAGCACCGAGCGGCGTCCTGCGCTTCTTCCGCAGTTCCCACCCGGAGGACAGGGATGTGACATGGGCAGGAGGCAGAGGTCACAGACCGGCGGGGCTGAGGCGACTCGGCCGACGGCAACCCCGGCCGCCCGCCCGTCGAGCCGGGGTTTGTGCCTGGGGAAAAGCACACACGGGCTTCAACGGGCACGCTCTGTAAGCTCGTTTAAATGGCCACAAACACACTGCTCTTCCTGAGGAATTACACCTTAAACAGGCTTGGCTGTTTAATAAACCAGCCCTGGCCCCCTGCAGCGGTGACCTCTGATCCCGCAGCAATGTAAAGATTTCTTGTAGTGCCCTGCCCTCGCTGCTGCGGCCGAGCGGCGGTAACGACCGAGGGTCCGCGTGCGATAAACTACTTCAGCGAAAGGGAGGTGGATGAAGTCCTCTCCCCCATCTGTGGGGCATTTGACGATTATCTGCCCGTGGCAGTGGCCGTGCCGGGCGGGCGGAGGGCTCCTCACCGAACCCGCTATTTATCAGATGGTGATGGGAGCAGGTAGCAAACGAGCCCCTTCCCAGCCCGTGCGAGCCAGGCGCGGCCGAGACGGGTGGTTCGCAGCCGCCGTCCTCGCCTGCGAACACGTTTGCCATCTCACCTCCTCCTCCCCCGCAGTCCTGAGCAAGGCAGGTGGAGGAAGCTCCCAGTGCCGTCTGTGGGAAGGAGGCAGGGCGAGGAGGGAGGCAGGAGTGCCACGGGCCCCGCACGCTGGCGGCCCCGGCCAGCTCCCCCCGCCGCCCCGCTCACCTGCAGCGCCCCGCGCCAGCCGCGCTCGGCCCCGCGGCCAGGAGCTCCCGCTGCGGGAGGAAGGAGAGGCATCCCAGGAGACAAGGGAACAAAAGGACGAGATCAGAAAAAGGAATAAAAGAAGGAAATGTAGCGAACGCTAAAAACAAGAGGAGGAATTTTCCCCGTGGGGAAGAGAGACGGAAGCGCCACTTAGACGAGCCTTTTTCCCCCCTACGATTTCTGCAGAAATTCTGACAATGCACGTGCTCGTTTTCCCTTTCCCAGCCCACACAAACCTGTTGTTGTTTTACTTTCATTATTTCACTTTATTGTATTAGAAATGCTGAATCATAAAACAGGGGTTAGTGAAAATGGTATTTATCTTACAGAAATAAGCCCCACATTATTTTAAAGATCCCCACACTACTGCTGTTATTATTATTATTATCATCATCATGCATCTTGGCAGGTTGAAAGGTATCTCAGAACAGTAAGAATTCAGCAGTAATTTAACATCCCACAGCAGTACTTTAAAAGCTTCAAATAGCATTTCGAATTTTAAGTCAGTACAAGTGTAAATAAATGGATGCACTCCCACATGTCTGTTGTTTTTAAATTTGTGGTGATACTAAAATATTTGCTTAACAGCTTTGAGTTGTAGCAGAATTTCAGCTCATAGATACACATGCGTGTGATATTGAATTAAACCATTTGTCATTCTTTTTCCATAAAAGACACAATTTGGCTCTCAGCAAACCATTTGAAATAGAAATTATGATGATGATACCACAGCTCCATTTTATTTTATGGTACTGTATTGATTTTCAAATGGACAATACATGTATTTTTGTAATGGTCTAAAAGAAGATGTTCTGCCTTTTTATTTTACAGTCCTTATGCTATTACTTGCTTTCATTTCAATAAAGGATGGCATTTTTCAGAGATGCTACCATAAATTGCTTCATTTAATAAGTTGCTACACGGAATAATAATGTTACACCAGAGAGCAGCACTTCATAATTTGGAAGAAATAACATTTTTCTTTTAAAAATATTCCCGACTCTTTATTTTTAAATTAAAATTATCTTTCTGCTGTTTCCTTTCAGAAGGATAATCTGATTATTAAAAAATTCCTTTTTTTTTTTTCTTGCAAGCATTGGAACTTGGGTGTGACATAAAGGAGCTAATTAAAATGGGGAACAAATTAGATTAATTTCCACAGATATAATAGTGATATAAAAGTCTTGTTCTCAACAATGACTCCATAATAGAACTATTTCATTTATGCCTAAGCAGGTTCCTTATTCTGTCTAGTGAGGATTGCCAGCAGTGTCTTAGTGACAAGGGTTTTATTATTTTTTTGACAGTTTGATAGGAAGTCGGTGCTCGCTTCAGGGTTTGCAGTCCCTTCGAACCTGGATTATGAAGGCTACCATAAAAATATGGATAAAATGCTACCTCCCCAAAGTGCCATACGTTATGGCCTGCACCCCAATGTGGAGATGGCTTTTGTAATAACTGCAGACAACATGCTCCATATGCTGTTAGAGCTGCAATTCAAATACTCAGTCACTAAGGAGTGACTGGGAAAGGAGTCTCCTAAGCTGTGGAAGACAAGGTCAGTCAAAACACAGAGCAGGCTTCAAATTTTTCACACGACAGTTTTTGCCTGTGTCTGTGGGTTTATGTTTGGGTGGGGTTTTTTCTTCCTATGGACACCAATTTCAATCTAATTAGATATTTCATACCTGTTATTTTACAGGGATTCAATATGAAATTTGCAATGAGGGATCTCTAGTATACATGAGACATAAATATATGCATTATTTTGCACCACAGAGGAAAAAAAGGTCTTGCTGGAATGTTACAATATATTAATAGCATCGTGCCATTTAGGAACCTTTGTCAGGTTGCAAAATGCCATTATTTCCAAACTATAAAGCAGAATTTGCTTTTCTTCCTAACAGCATGGATGTGCATAGGTCTCCTCCATTTCACAGGATAAATCTTCCATATCCTTCATACTACGGCAGGAAGGCACAGAAATGCTTTGACCGCATTAAGATACACAAAGTTTATAATTTCCTTTACATTTATGCAACTTTTATAATTTCTTTTACATTTAGCAATTGTGAGTACAAGAGACACTTGCCTCATGCAACATGGTATCTCTTGAGGATGAAGGCAGAGCTAGATGGCATAAAGAAAAAAATCTTTTAGAAGAACAGAAGATCAGATATTTTACTCAAACACCAGCAGAAGGATACTCACATAAACTGATTTGTTTTCCAGAGTATGAAAGACTGGATCCGCTCATACATGAGGTAAGGCATTCTCTTCGAGAACTTAACTTAGGTCTGAAGATACGTGTGCTTCGCCTTACTCATCTTAGGAGATGCAAGGCTTTAAATAGCACCAGTGTGAATGCCAGTAACAGGCAGTTTTAAGTGACACTTGGGGAGCTTATTTCTCATTTCATTTATTTAAAAACTGTGCTTTCATAAGCTGCCTACTCCAAATATGTAATTCATATCCATATATCAAGTTGTTTTGTGTGGAAAAAATTATTATGAAACTGCTCAGGACACTGAAATCCTCCCCCTGCATACTAGGAAGCAAAATGCAAGGCCTCTTATTATGGTCTGATTCTCATTTCATTGCAGACATGGGAGGAAGGTTGGTACGTTTTTCTCTTCTGCCACTGCAGAAATTTCTCTCTTCTAACTGCGAAGAGATCTGGTTTCTAGTTATGGTATATGTTCACTTGTGTTTTAGGTAATCCATAGGAGAGAAGGGAGGCAGCTGTTGGATGCCTCAAGAGACCTTCTGATGATACCAAAACCTAACACTACTTTGTATAGATGCCTGCTAGAAAAGGCACATGGCTCAGATTGCGTTAAATGATCAACATCTTCAAAGCCATCAGGATGTGGCATTCGAGTGTCACGAGGAGATGGCCATTAACGGCAGGTAAAGGTGCAGCATCAGCAACACCCACGTCCCGGTCTCACCGTGCATCTGGTGAGTGCAGTGAAGCGAGGTGAAAAGGACGTGGGTCCCTTTCCATCGCACATCTTCAGCAATTTTTGGTAATAATATGTCTCGCAGCACCAACAAAGTGCTGAACAGCAACATGTAATGTTCTTAATCACAGAAGGCCTAATTTTCATAATATCTAGCAATCTCAAACAGCAATGTACCTGCTGCACTAACATGTAATACACAGTCACATAACTGGGCGACCAAGTAGCTTCTTAGGCATTGCTAGCAATTTACACAGACAATTGTGGTAAATCTATGCAGAGCCGTAGTTAATGCATACCACTCCAAAAGCAGGTACTGAATATCTGATTCATAGAGCTAGGTTTTTTTCAGAGACCTCCTTTTTTGCCACCTAAAATTACCTTCCTTTCAATCATTAATTCAGAGTAACAAAACATGGGCACTCAAATAGCCATTAGTGCAAGTAAGCCAGCAGAATGGTAGCCTGATTGCATGTACAATTTTCTGTGGGATATCAGAAGGCAAGTTAGCAATTTGGCCCTTTATCATTTTCTCTCTATACATATGCGTGGGTGGGTGCTTCCATGTGTATGTATATGAATTACTATATCATATAATTACTTAATGCAATTAGAGAGAAAACCCAGAACCTACACTCTTGTTTTTCTGGCTGTTTCCCCTTTTTAAAAAATAAATGGCTCACCCCAGTGGCAAGAGCCAAAATATTCTTTACACTTGATGATTTAGCTACCTTATGTGTTTTTACTGGGGGAAAAAAAAAGCCCTCTATCATTTATCATGTCATCTTATCACAGTCTCTTTGTGAGACGCAAATAGCACACTAATGTTTTCTTTTGTTAGGGTGAGTTGGCAATCTCCTCAGAGATGGAGCAACTACAGACAGCTCTTTTTTTTGATAATCTTCCTGACACTTGGATGAGACTGGCTTATCCATCAACATACAGTTGCTCAGTGGTAAGTCGAATGCCAACAGTCATTCAGTATGGATGGCACTTCATGTCCATTATAAAAAAATAGAATTGAAACTAAAGAATTTTTTGGCAAATATCTTACCTTCTTGTGTAACTCAGAATAGCTTTTTAACATAAACTGATATTACCAGTGTTATGAAAAGCAGAAAGAGCCTTGCATTTACCTTGCCAATTACTGCAGACTTTGAAAGATTTCTCTAAAATTTGCATTCCCACTTCTTCCTTGCTTGCTTGCTTTTTTCTCAAGCTGTGTGCACTGATCAAATACACTTGACAAGCGCCGTAGCACTCAGTATCTGCTACTCAGAAGACCAAGCTTGGTTTCTTGTGTTTTTTTGGGTTCAGACTTTGTAACAATAAAAGGGCACTGCTCTGAGCTCGAGGGTGAAGTGATCACCAGAAGAAGGAGCAATTAACAAAGCAGCTTCTGTTAAGAACAGAGAAAAGTTTCAGAGCAAGTAGTGGGGCCATGATGTTTCTGTTCACCTTAATTGAACACCTTAAGAGATGTCCATCTATCTACTCTCCATGACTGTTTTATAATACCAAAAATGAAACTGAAAACAAAAAGTGAAAGCCATCCAAGGCTGGCAGATTATTTCCTTGCTGACATACATTCAGTTCTCCACAGGTAGCCTCCTGGGTGAGGCAGAGTCACGGGCTGATGGAGCTAACCAGGACTCCAGAGCTGACCAAAGGACAGGAAAGCTCTGCCAAGCACAAAGACAGGTAGCGCTAGAAGGCAAAGCAAACCCACACTTCTGAGATCAGTTCAGACTTCTGAGAGATCAAAAGTGGACGACGGAATCTTCCTCAGCAGAGAAGACATTGAGAAAAGCACCAGAGGTACATTGTGGTGAAGATCAATCAGAGCTTTGCGGAATTAAATGCTCTTTTCGCTTTCCTTGATGGAAAACTAAACCACCATAGAGATACTGTGATGTCTGTGATAAATATATGTCCTGAAGACAGCAAGCGTTGCCTAGGGGATATAACACAGTAATGCTAAATTGCAAGCTGTTTTCCTGAAGGACAACACAGCTGCTTTCTTTAAAAAATATATGGGGGATTCAAGCCGGACCTTATATTCATGTTTGGACAAAAGAGGGTAAAAGTACCCACTGATTATATAAAAGCTGTCTTGCAGAACTAGTAGGATTTAAGGTGACAGATTATCTTTTACCATCAGGTGCAAAATGCAGTGAGTCACCGGGGAGCAAAATCATTGCTGTGAAGCAGTGTTATGCAGCTGGGCTCCAAGACAGCCTCCCTGCTGGAACACAGCATTTCCCAGGAGGGACTGCAGGGCAGGTGAAAGGGAGGCACCGGAGCGGTTACGCTTAGACAGGACCGGTGGAGTGGTCAGCTTGGCCTGGCCATCAGTCCCCTGGGTTTGGGGAGGTGAAAAAAAACACAAAACAACGGAGATCGAAAACAAAACTTGAATCACTGCCGTGCCTAAAACCCCATGGTAATTGTCAGTAGCAGGAGCTGTGAGCTTCCTCCAGGGAAGGACATTCTCCCTGTGGTGCACGCTGCAAAGCATGCGGAGGCCTCAGTCATCGTGACAGTTTTATCCTCCCTGTTTTAAACCTCTCTGTCTCTTATATACCTACCTGACATGCCACCATCTGAGACATCTGGAAAAACTCCTTTGATTTCTAAGCAGCTGACATTTTAAAGTAAGGTGGGACAGAGTGAAGGGGTAAAGGGAAAAATCAGAATTCGTGCACAGTTTAAGCACTCAGCAAATGTGTCAGAGACAGCAAACACAAGTGATAAAATTACAGAGATCATCAGATCGCCTAACAATCTCAGATCTTCAGTTTATCTCCAGGATCATTTTCTGTGTCTTTGAAATGAACACAAATTCTGGTAATGCTTCCCTTTGTAAGCTGGCCCTATATGTCACCTATTTCATCTTTCTGTGGAGGAGTCACCTCTTGCCAGCAGTCTCCTGTCTCTGGCTTAGAGACACTCAACTATCCCCAGGGCAGATATGTCTAGTATTTCTTAATGACAGCATTTTAGGAAGCAAGAAGCAATACCACAGACTGCCAAAAAACCCCTCAGCTAGAAAGGTGCAGGTGTGATGCCAGAGATCTTAAATGGGGTAAAAAGAAAAAAAACAAGCTGATGTTTTCTTTTCCAGGCCACAGAAATTCAACAGATAGGGAAATAGAGTGTGAAGGAAACAGAAAGATTGGAAACTTGTGTCACGGGTCATCCAGCTTTCTGGAAATCTGCAAAAGACCAACAGTGGGACGCCTTAACAGAGGCAAAAAATGTTTGGGTTCTGGGCTGTGACTGCATTGTCTGGCAACGGCTGGAGCAGGCTGAGGTGACAGCAGCAGTGAATGAGGATACGAAAAGAGACATCACGTGTAGAGGGGGACAATGTGAAGGGGCATATAAGGAACAGAGGATGGTGGGGAGGGAGGGCAAGAAGGCACAAAATACAGGAGCTGCCAAAAGAGGGGATGTTCATTCCCTCTTTCGAAGATATTCATGATACACAGATACAGGCTTAGAAACTATTCCATGAAAACTCAGGGTTATGGCACTGACTCCCTCACAGGCTAGAAAAATACATGCTTGAAAGGAAAAGGCCTTCATGGTAGGAGGGTTTGTTATTTGAGGTTTTAAACTGACAGAATCTGCTGCTGACTTGTAAGGTGGGGAGGTATTAACTCCTGAGAAGGAGGAACAAAAGGCAAGGATTGCGATCCTGCGAGAAAAGACAAGGAGCATTGCAAGTAGAGGTGGGCTGGTCCAGAGGGGGGGTTAAGGATATTCATCGAGTGCTTTGAGATGAAACATGCTGTGTGTTCGCAAAGGTGTCTGTCAGTCAAGTGGGGGAGCAACATTATGACAACCTCTCTTTCAGGAGCAGCAAAGACCGAGATTTTATTCCCTGCAAAGCCAGCCAAGAAATTACTGAAATGGCTGTTTTAACAGTCAAAGCTAACAGGGAGGGAACAAAAGAACTCCAGATGCACGTACACACACATCCATCCATCTATCCATGTCCTCCTTGGGCCTCCGATCAACCAACTTCCACTTAAAGAAAGTCTCTTACATTGGGAGAAAACAGCAGATTATTTTACTGCTGTAAAACAAAACTGTCTCCGTTTCAGGGAGGGGTGCAAAATGGGTGTAACTTGCATGAAGATTTCTGAGAGTACTGTTAAGTCTAATGCACGTGGAATCACAGAAAAGAGTTTAGATTTCTTTTGAAGGAGCCACGCTCGTTTCATGAATACCAGCTTGCTGTCTTACTGGCTACCTCTCAAAGCACAGCTGCTGCCGTGGCTCCTTGAGACTGACAGGCTCAGGTTCCAGAGGGGCTGTTCTGAAAGCCCACAAACACACAATAGTGCTGCACTTGCTGTTATTCACTTGTCAGTGTTTAATTAACAAATAGAAATGCAGAACTGTGCTGAAATAAAGAAAAAAAAAAAAAAAAAAAGTTCAGTTTGGAAAAAACTTTTAATATGAGGAAGTTGCTTGTTAAACAGAGAGAAATTTGTTGTTCAGCTGCACTCAAAACACAAGAAAAGGGAAAAAAAACATTAATGTGTGCCAGGGCAAAAGCACCACTGTCTTGGCAAGAAACAGAAACATTTGCAAGCTTCTGAGTTAGTATTTGAACAATGGGGAAGAAAATGAACGAGAAAAACTGCCTGATGGGCTGCTGAGAAGAATCTTCCTCCCCCTGCTACACATTGATTTTTGTATTTTCTTATATCCGGACAAGATGGACTGATGGTACAACAAATAGTATCTGACACAGAGGTTATACAAAAACTGTGCTATCGAGAACAGAATTTATAGGGGCCTGCACTCCTTGAATTCAATGACAATCAGATGAGCAACGAAAGTATCATCAACTACCACTGTTCCTTTCTACCAGAAGATACTGAAGACTCTATAAGCATTTTCCCACAGTTGCTATCCCAGTATAGGCTGATACGAAACAAAAACCAAATCACCAAAACTAAACCAAGCCCTGAATTCTTGGTTGAAGATCAAGGTGAGAGAAGAAACATTAAGTCTGGCTGTCGAACATCTGAAGAAACAGGTTTTCCAGTGTTTACTTTGGTCATTTTCCCTATGGTGGATAACTTTAATAAATTACCCTTAATCCTTCATCAGGAGTCTGCCCTTCTTCAGTTTTATCCTAAGTTCCTAATCAGCAGCTTCTCAAACTGCCCTTCACATTTGGGAGCTTTCCTCATGTACGGCAGGTGAGGGTCAGAATTCCCTGTTGCCAAGCTATTTGTCAGTATTTCCTTGTAATTCTTTTCCTATACAAAGTAAATATACATACTTGGGGCTGCTGGGAGGTAGGGCTGCAACTGTTTGCAGTCCAGGAGCTTCACTTTCCTGGATCCTTCTCAGCGTAACAGGTGCCAGGTCAGAGTGTGTGTGCACGCAGAGCATTCCAGGTACAACGTGCATCCAGGTCCTTCCCAGCACCTGTGATTCCTGACCTTCTACACCCAGTTTGCTTCTAAACACTTTGAAAGCAAGAGCACCCTATTCAAACCCTCAGCGTTCCAGCGTTTGCTAAGCAGTACATTCTATTAGTGAGCACTTTCACTGCAGGTTAAAATTCTCAGACGCAGATGATACAATGCACTGAGAAGTATTGGAGGGGGAAAAAAGCCTGTCATACATAGCAGGACTACTGATAATGTGCAGTGCATTACACCGCAGCAAAAATGACTAACATCAAAGCTAAACAGGAATGATTTGTATGGTTGAGACAAGTAGAATAAAATATGTATTTTAACTAAATCAGTTTTTAGGAACACCAGGCACAGGTTAATCCTTTATAAATATGTTCACAGAGTACATTAGACACCAGCCCGCCTACACGAAATGAATGCAGCACACACTCTGATGTATTACAGAGGCAGGATAAATGAGGGAACTCTTCTGTGTTTGATCTGGTTCTGCTCTGTAATTCAGAGATACTGTAGATGGGTGGTGAGTTTCTCATTGATCCCAAAAGAACCAATAATGTTGAATCCTGTGAAATGTAAGCTTTGTAGAGGATTGGAGGCTATGCACGAAGGACATTGTAGCTTTAGGGGCATATTCTCTTCTCTGGAATGTGTGTAACTGGCATTCACAAGAGTCGTACATATCCCAGGGAAACTAGACCCTGTAGCTTAGCAATACTTAAAATGCATACCTAGCTCCACAGGCAATTATATCACTCTCATGGCTACATCTGCATCCAGTTATCACAGGATAGATTTCCAGCAGATAATAAATGAACCTGCAAATTAATATCTTCAGAATTTTGAAACAATGCTAAATTTGCCACGTATCAGCATTCAAAAATGCAGCAGAACGAAGCCAGAACATCAATCCAAGTCTAAGATATTTAGACAGAAAACACGGAGCTAGCACATAGATATGGAAATAATCAATTCAATTTCCCCCCACACCCCCCATTCTTTCCAGCTTTTTAAACCACTTACTCCAGTCCTTGCTTCTCTGAACTGCATTTTGCATGTGGTGGAGGTGTTAATCCACAGTTACTGCACAACAGGGTTGTGAATTTTGGCTAATGAAAGCTTTTAAAGGCACAATGAAACGCGCAGATGAAAGGCAACAAAGAAGTGCAAAGTAGTATTACAGCCTAGAAGTTTTACAGAGAGCATTCTTATACAGGATGGACATGGCATAAATATGTATTACAGATGATAACCTCCCTGTAAAGGAGGCTAATTCCCACCCCTGAAGCTGCCAGAGGCAAGGGGTGGCAGTCTTATAAGACTTAATAAAGTCTCATAATGTTTTCTTCCTGTTCCTACCCCCAGGAACTGGAAGAGAACCCCTGTATACATCTGAATCCTTAATGAACAGCATGTCCATCCCGGCATATTGCAGGCACAATTAGATCACAGGGAGTGCAGACTAGGATGGTTCAGTGAACACTTAAAGGCAGAGGCAAATACAGGAAAGACAGCAAATGCTGCAGTCCCAGTTCCAGCAGTTTGGCATACAGTAAGTTTACAGTGTCTGTATGCTATCTGTGAGAGGTAAGCAAAGGGACAGAAATCTGCTTGACATTTTTGCTAAAATCCGAGTAATTGTGCATGATAACAAAAAGGAAGATTAACACAGTCTGTATTTTGCAAAGGTGAGAAAGGGATAGCTGTCGACAGGATGTGGATGAAAGCACCAGTAACTCATTTGGGAAAGAACTAGCACCAGAATAAAGGTACAACAGCTTACCAGGCAGAGAGAGAACGGGATCTGCTGCTCTGAAAGATGGTTTGATCTGTTACGATGAGAATGAAGTCTTCAGTTTGAAAAATATTATTCTGCTTCCTGGCTCTGCAAAAGCTAGCATTGTTCTAAAGACTGCACCTCTCTGATCAGCTGCCGTTTCACTGATCATAGTCTAAGTGATCCGTAGCCCCCTTCTTTTTCTGCCTCTGTTCAGATAAAAGATTGCAGCTTCATTTCACTTATTATTTGCATGTTTTTCTTAACAGTTCACTCTCAGCAGCTTCTGATTTAGCTTTAAGTGTTCTGTAATTTGGAAAAAGACTAAAAAGATAATTTTTAGATGGGTACCTAACATTTTCAAAGTAATAGCAGGCACCTCACGCATGCATCTCATGTTCACCCTTTTGGTAAATGTATTCTAACACTCTACTTACCTGCTTTAAAAGGACTGGCATGTTGAACCAGCTGGCCTTTTTCCACTGCTACAGCTTTTCATGTTATATTCTGCTTCTCCAATTTCTGTATTTTCCCTGCATTTTGCAAGACAAAATGCAGAAGTTTAAAGGCACATAATGTTTATGTGACAAAATCTTGCTGCTAAGTACAGTATTACTGACGGATTAGTTTAATGCAATAGCATAATGTAATTTAATTATAGTAATACTGCACAGCAACAATCTTACTACTTATGTCTGATTGTGAGACATTCTCTCTTAAAAGCTTCATCATTATTATTTAGTTTTTGGATTTAGTTCCACAGTGTCCCCCCCTTCCTCCCCATACAGTAAAGTAATTTCATAAGTGTAGAAGGAGAAACATGAGGTAAATTGCTCTCATTTTGCCCTAAGAATTCACAATACTAACTGAAAAGCTATTTTGCATCATTAGACAATAGTCAGACAGCCTATGATGAAAGCTTGTAGCCTTCTGGGCAGTAAGTCCTCAAACCTCCATTCTGCAGTTAAAAAAACCCGAAACAAACATCAAAAAACAACACAGGCAAAAAAACCAAATAGGAGCATTCCACCACATCTACCTTTTGTATTTACCTGAGAGATTTTACTGGAGACTGATCCAAAATCCTCTGCCAGCCATTAACTATTTCTACATTCATGTAAACTATTGTAGTTCAGGGCTCCAGTTTTTTTCAGCCCACAGCTTCCACTGATTTCAACTGTGGCTGACAGCAATTCTGAAAATCCAACCCACAATAATTCCTATTTCTAAAGTGTTTTCTATCTGAAGACCACAGAATTTTCTATCAGTGTTAATTAAGCCTCCAGAAAGACAGGAAAAAAAAATATCTTCAGCCAGCACAGCTGTATGCAAAGTGAACATCTGTCCATTGCCAAATTCAGTTTATCTAATAATGAAAAAACACACTTTATTTTCCTTTCCAGACAGGATCCGACTGCAAGGGAAAGCCTGGAGAGGATTTCCATGCTTTAAAAAGAGAAACAGGGGAAGACTGAATTTCCTAAGGTCACTGAGGAAACGCGTGGCAGTACTAGGAAAAGAACTCAGCACTCGAGCAGCAGAGATACCATCCTCACAGCCAGAACCAGAGGGCTTTTCTCTGCAGTGTGGCATAACAGCACAGAGTACGTCTGTGGGTTTAGCGGCAGTGAAGTTAAGTAAGGTCAATTTCTGGGTGGCTGAGAGGTGTTGTCTTTTTGTAATTGCATCATGGCAAAAGCTCTTCTTGCCTTATTTCAATAACAAGAAGCCACGTAATGTGAATTAACCAAACCACCGCAAATCACTGCTTTTTAGAGGGGGGGAACAAGATGTACCCTTTTATTGAAAGTACAGAAATTGCAAAAATAATCCTGCTGTGCGCTGACCTGTTGCTGTTCATTTCCTAGCTTGCCCAAGGCTTTGGATGTATTTTCGGTGTGTGCATTTTCTTAGGTGAGAGGCTAAAGGGTCTCGGGCTCAGCACTGTAATGCTTGACTCTTAGGAACACTTTCAGCTTAAGAAACCCCTAGCTCCACAACAGCCAGCAGCTCTGCAGCTCTGTGTCCAAGGGATCTGTATTTCTGCTTCTTCCAGGGCTCTTGGAAGATGACTGCAGGGTGAGTGGACACACTTCTCTCCCCTTTTAACTTCACAACGTGTAAGAGTGTGTGGAAGTATCCATGCCCAGTGGCTCCTTTTAGTACAACATACCAACATAAGGAGTAAATAAGTTGTGCTAGATTTTCCCATTCCTTTTGAAGCCTCAACAGTGTGTTTTTTGGCAGCTCTGTGTCATGAGAGACAAAAACACACGGCCTTTTTCCACTTGATTTTGGGTAGGTATTTCAATACAGAATCAATCTTTTGAAGCAAAAGACTTTTAAAAAGCTTTTAAAAATATTTTTGCTAAGAAATTTGCTAAAAGCTAGACAATTCAATTGGGTTTTACAATACCAAAGACCACCTGTCACATCTACGGCACCTTTACAAGCCAGAGATAGAAACATAATTATATGCCACTTCATTTTTGCATTAATTTTGGCATGCAGCAGAACCCCTTTCTCTAGCCGGTCTCTGCTACTGCAGCAACACCCCGTACTCAGCAGCAACCTGGACTTTGATACAAGTGGCACCGTTTTTACACCTTTATGCCCTGGTGTTATTCATACTGTGTACCATTTGCTACCAAAAGCCTCTGCATTCCTTAAAGCTTTGTCTCAGAAGAAAGAAATCCGGGTCAAACTCCCCTGCATGAAAGGAAGCTGGCGGGGGATTTAAACCTTTGTCTTAGCTCCACATCTTAGGTGACTCTTCTGAAGATTTAAGGGCACTAAGAAAACAGTGTCCTCTTTGCTGTGTTTTGCATGGAACTTTATTACAACTGAAAAGCAAGAAGCTGTTCCTAGCCTAAGATCTGCTACAGTAAATTAGGTCACTTCAGCTGCGTTTGTAGCAAGACAAAAGTCTGTTCCTCCCATTGATAACATTGTTCCCTTGCCTATAGGTGTCGGTTTGGAAACAAACGTAGAGCTGCAATTTAAAGTGAAACTCATGATTATTAGTCTCTCAGCTATTTTTGTTTTTTTCTCTCTTTTTTTTTTTTTTTTTTTTTTTAGTTTAACCATTCCGGTGCAGTGAACAACTTCCGCGCTGCTGTGAGCTTGACTCCTAGCCTCAAGATCTCACCCTCCCTAGTGTTGTCTGGATATCAATTTTTTCAACCCCCAGTCCTTCCTCACAGGTAGGAAGCACATCACAACTCATTAGTAATTTACTGCTACAGTAATTTTTATAATTACTGCCAGGAGGCCTCATTAAATTTGATCTAATGAATAAATATTGTATTTTTCAACGTGATTACCAGAACAGCTTAAGCTGTGTGCCATAAACAATTATTTTCCTCAATATGCAGTATGTCAGTGAGTATTGATTTTTATTTTGTAAAGAATTTACTGTATTTCTGTCCATGGCTATTAAGTAATATATAGCCAACCTCTGAAGCCTCAATTGCTGCAGAGCAGATGGCAAAACAGAATTTGGGGTATGTATCTGTTGCAAAAAGTAAAAGAAGGCATATTAGTGAGGATAAAGGGTTTGTCTGGAGGTTAAGATGGAGTGTTTCAATGTGAATGTCTCTCCTAGCCCTCGAGAAAGCAGCCTGCTCTAGTCTGGAATCTCTGATGTGTAAGTCTGTGATATCAAAAAAATTCAGGATTTATTAGCAGGATACAACAAAGCATTTTATCTCAGAGAACTAACACATGAACAAACATTGCTGCCTTATGTTTCTTTGCTTTTAGAGCAACTGCTCAGATGAAACATTCTTGTAACAGGTTTAAGAAAAATAAAGAAATATATAATATGCGCTGAACATGAACCTTTAGTTCAAACAAAGGCTGCAAATTATATTTATTTTCCAGCATCATTTACTCCTTTTTTTTTTTTTTTTCCTGAAATTGCAGACTTTAGCTCACAAAACTGTAACAAAACAGTGAGCTGTAAGAAAAGGCATGCATTGGCAATGTCTTAGGACAAACATCAGAGGAGCTCAGAACCAGGAGGAAACCCTTTACACTTTTGTCATGTAAGAATGCTTTCTGCACCTCCAGCTACTTTGTACCATATTAGATAGATCTAATTCCCTAGCTAAAGCACTACTTAAATAATTTTAAAGTAATTTTATCGAGGTCAGTAAATAGCACTGCTGCTCTGTGCCATCAATTTTTGTTTAAACAGGACTTTCAATTCAGGGCAAAAGTAAAAAGGGTGTGAGTAAACCTAGGGTCACCAGGGGCAATTCATGTACTTGAAAGGATTTTTTCCCATTTAATGGACATTTTTGAACCGCATTTTCTGCACTTTGTTGTTTGTTTAGTTTAAGGAAATCTGGAAAGTCTTGAGATCGTTAGCTCAGTCTCCCACCTTCAGTCTCTGAACCGGGACTTGGCCTCCACGAGATTTCCCTGGGCTGAGCACAGCGCAGTTACCAAGCTGTAACTGTGTCACCAGAACAGCCTCTGGCTCTCACCAACACACAAACATTACCTCCAAGTAAACCACGGGCAATCAACTCTACACAGGGCCTCAGGACTTCGATCCACCTCAGCTGCTGCTTCATTTAATAGCATTTCTACTTCAGGACACTTAGCATTTGCTCTCATAAGGTTCCTTCACACCCAGGTTTCTGTTGTGACAGATGTGAAGGAACCTCAACCTCACCAACAATGGTTGAAAAATACCTGTGCTTCCAGGTAGGCTGTCAAACAAAGCATAACCTCCCTCATCTCACCAGTGGTGGGAGTTGGCAGCAGCTGCTGAACGATCTTTGCAACTAAGAGCAACTACAAGACAGATTCTCTTTTTATTTTTGGTGCTCCATGTCCCAAAAACTCCCTAATGGCAACACTGCAGAGCTCAGTACAATGACAGGTAAAAGCACCAGCAATAGTACCCTGGTCTGACACCTCTAATACCTCTTTTGGCTGCAGCAACTGTTTTCTGAGGAAAAAGGTCAACATGGTTTAGGTGCCACGCAAACATCAAGAAAATATTGCTCAGAAATTGAGGCAGAAAGAGCTCGAGGTCTTTTGAAGCATGCAGAGGAGTTGGGTGTTTTGTAGAAGCGAAGCCATTTACAAAATCCATGTCTTCTTGCATATTATACAGCAAGCTGTGGCTCACTGGGAGGGGCAAGGGAGCTCCAGCAAGGCTAGCTGTTGCACTAGGTACCTAAGATATGCAGGAAAAACATTGCCTTGTGGATCCCAATATGTAAAAAGTACAATGTGGTATCTGTACAGGGGAAAACAGAAGCTACATTTCAGGAGTCGGGCTTAATCAGCAAGTTAAGCCTGACATCAGCCAAACTGCTCATCTCATTTGTAACTTCCAAACTAGAAAGAAAACTAGAAATCAAAAGCTAGACATGAGATTTTAGAAACTGGAAAAACAGGTGGGAATAAAAACAATGGTACAAAAAATGGTACCTAAGAGACTACAATACTCTTAACTCCCATGTATCAGCAATAATGTAAAATATACTTACTAGTGAGTATGTCAAAGAAACAATGCATAATATACTTACTACTGAATATGTCAAAGAAATAAACTCAGTTTGCAAGGAGAAAGGGTGTGTGTCTCCAGCCTGTGCTCAGTAGGTACTCAGAAAAAAAAAAAAAAAGCATTACTCCTTGCTGTAGGTAAGTCTGCATGTCTTCATGAAAATTAATTGTACTCACATTAAGAACATTCAAGTGTTAACTTTTTTTCCAAAGCAGGCTTGAGTCATGTTAATGAATGGGGTTTTGGTCTTGCAACTACATGAAAAGTGATTTAAGATCATACCAGCAGGTTTTGACAGAACACTGTATCTGTATTCTGTAATGGGCCACAGATAGCATATACACAGGTACATTTCTATTTACTGGAGGTGCTTTTCACAGCTTTGTAGTACCAATGCTGTTTTCTAGCCACACCAACCATTTAAAATCTAGAAGTTACTACTACCAGAAAAAAAACTAGGATTCCATCAAAGCATTTCAGTTCCTCACAACAAAACTCTGTGCTTGGTTTCCAATACTAAAATTGTAACATTGCAACTTTTTCATAAGAATCAAATGGAAAGAGAAATAAAGGGGGAAGAAAAAGCTTTAGAGTGTTAACTCTCCACGGCAGGAGGAAGCCAGCATGGGCATTGAGCTCAGCACACTCATTCCCTTCTCCCTGCTGAAAGGGACACAAAAAGAACTCTGGCTAAGCATTTATTTTTCTGCTAATGTGAAAGTTTTCTTTTAAAGAGGAAGCAGATTGAACAGAGCACGAGAAAAGAATTTGACTCTGGCTTATTTCCAAAGGGTTTTTTTTTTCCTGATGATTCACTGTTATCACTTGTATTCACATTACAACTAGCCTCAAAAAAAAAATCCAAAACCGAAACCACCCCCCAACACACCCAACAACAAAAAAAATACACAGCACAAAAGCACTAAGAAATAGAATCTTTCCTGCTGCTAAATTCTGCTAATAAGCTATATAAGAAGAGAATCCTGTAAGATAAGAATGCCGGTGTTCATACACATTTGAGTAGGAACATTGCTAAGCCTCTATATCTGGAACTTTAGAGCACATCTAAAAATGGTGAGCTTCCAAGGTGTTAAACAAAATGGTGGACACTGACTGAACTTACTCTACTTCAGCCATACAATAAAGTAGAAACCATCTAAATTTCTCTCAAGTCTAAAATGTTTAAATATTCGGTACAGTCTTTCCAGTAGTTTTATTTTCAACCAGAAGTTTGTTTGGCTATCCAGAGAGGAGACATAACTGATAGTTCTCTGAAAACATGAAAAATAACAATTTTTTATTTGTGGGAGAGCTCTCCCCATCAATCCCAGTGTCAGTCAGTTGTGAACCTTATGTAGCAGTTCACAGACATGCCACTTTTACATGGATATTCAAGCTAAAAAGAGGTAAGGGAAGACCAAAAGGAATGCTGGTAGGGTTGCTTTGTTACTGTGTATGTGATTAAAAGAAAATGAGGATGGTTGCCATAGGCTTCTGTTACTTACACCTCTTGACACAACCTAGCACATAATTTAATTCTCTGTGCTTGCAGTTACATTAAGAGGCAGGAAAGGATATAAAGCTAGCTTGAGTCCTAACAAAAATCTATAATTTCAGTAACATTTTACATCTGCTTTCAGTAGTTACAAGTGCCTGTAGATGTATTCCAAGGGAAAGACTGTATCAGGTTTAAACACAGCCCGAGCTACACTTCAACTGATTTTTTTTCCAGTCCAAGTGATTGGTACAAGAACTACTAAAGTACTATTAACAGAGACAGATGCAATGCCTTCTTGCCCCATCCTGACCATACCATAACTTCTGGTTTATTTTTTTCACATCACAGAATTGTCTGCCATCCTTACAAGAGCTTGATCAGCTCTAGCTGGAAGAAAGCCTGTACCAAAAAGCAACAAGAACTGGTTTAATATGACTGCATCTCTATGCTCTAGATATTTTCATACAGATTCAATATCCTCAACTTCTTGTATCATTCACAATAGGATTCCCAGTTCCCCTCTCACCTTCTGTTTTCAGGACTCCCACCTCTAGCACTCATCATTATGTTTTTGAGTTCAAACATACAATTCCCCTACTGTTTCCCAGGTCCAAAGGGCTTGTGGGGTTTTTGACACCCTTTTAGGAGAGCCAGGCTTGTTGTGTGGAACAGAGAGACCCAGTCACGCAAGTGTGGTGCTATCCTCTCTCTTCGGCATTTGGAGCCCATGCACTCAACGTGTATCTGCAATGAAGCCCAGCATTATCCAGGTGATGGTGGTTAGGACCCCATAGACTGGCCAGCCTCTATTTGACAGTTTTATCTTTCTACTCACTTGCTTTAGAGGCCAAGAACATGAAAGAACAGTAGGCAGTGTTTCCAAAATCCCCCCACTAGCTCACACCATTAGCCATGCAAAAGCTGCACTCACAAAAAGGCCTAAGAGAACAAACTGGATTATGCCAGCAGCGGTCAGTGGGTGACTCTCTTGCCGAAAGTTTCAAATGCCGTTTATTACAGATGGTTTCAAAGTCAGCTGAGTTCCCTCACCCTGAAACGCTCCAAGACATTAACTAGATGCCCAGCATTTTGCCCTTTTTCATTTCATTTGCCTACCTAAGCAAATGAAGATGGTGCTTTGGTATGATGCCATCTCTGTGCTTTTCTTTTCAAAATACATTTTTAGGTGGCTGGCAGACAAAATAAAGGTATATCAGCACGTAAGGCTAGGAAGGAAGACGGGTAGTTTCCAAAGTTAAAATTCCATTGCGGTTCCCTACACTAATATAACTGGTTAAGCATCCAAGTGTGCTGCTCTGCAATGTTTACTTCAGCCTGTGAAGTTAACACTGCCATGTTGGTTTTTTAGCTTACATATAATGAAAAAAAGTTTAATCTTAAGGAAGACAAAACACTAAGCAGTGGAATGGGGAAGAAACAAACATATATATTAGTATATAGCAGCACAAGAAAATTTTCTGATAATAAGGAAGGCCAATTTAATCAGTATATACTATATATTTATTATAAATTATTATATCAGGTTAAAAAAAAGTTTTTTCAGGCCTATACACAAATCACCTGGCTCAAAAGCTTAGTGAGGAAATGTCAACTCATGCAGCCTTTTTCAATTATAAATCAGTAGTCATTCTCCCTCACATATGAGCTTCATTCTTTTGCTCTTCCTTACACAGTGATACTCTTATTTCCATGCCTCTTTGGTTTTTAAAGCTTACAGGACCGTTTCCTCTCAAGTTTCTTAAATTGCTGCTCATTCACTGCACTTAAAAATCGTGAACTCGTTAACAATTTTTCAAGTCCACATCAACAGCACTGAAGTAGCTGTGGTAGAGGGGCTTGGAGAAAGTGGTGTACTGAGACACCTCAAAATTGTCATATAAACTAACATCCTACACGATTCATAAACATGAATTTATTCTCACATCACCAGCAGTGGGAGGAAAGGCACATCTAAGCATAGCTTTTAGGTGAGAGTAACAAGGTGAGGATTCTACCAGTAAAGAGTATCTGGGACAGATCGGTCACTCTGCTGGATCACCTCTTTCCCATTTCCCCTCACTACAGGTTACAGCTTTGTGCAACCTTCTGCCACAGCCTCATACAGCTCCTGCCTCTAGACCCAGGGCACAAAAGCAACACAAGTGCCTTCACTATCAGCACGCAATCAAGGCCCCTCAGGTAATTCTCTGCTCCAGGAAAGAGCTCCTGAGAGGCTACTTAAGAGCTTGTTTGTAAAAGAATAAATAAATGGCAGACCCATTACTCCCAACCTGTGTCCAAAATTTTATCCTCATCCTTGTCAGCTCAGGATGTAGGTATCCGGCTTAAAAAAAAAGGAGGAAAAGCAGAAGGGTAAAGCACACAGCACACCCGCCTAGAGCCTGTGTCGAGCCTGAACTAAGCACTCTGTATCTTGACCATCACCACATAGTCACAAGGTACTGAACAATTCAATCCAAGCAGCATAAATATCAGAGCAAGCCTGATTCAGGAACACAGGGCCAGAGATAATAAGATGTCCAAGTCCCATTGCTCCCCCAGGTATGATGGGAACAGCCGAGTCCTTTACTTTGCAGCGTAAGTTCATCTGAAAGTGGTAAAATAGAAGTATAGCTCTAACAGGCTTTTAAAAACAAGTTTAGAGGCAAAAGTATTCTAGAACTGAATTTTTTATTTTCAAAATAAAAAAAATTTATACAGAACAGTGTAGATCCGAGTAAATCTAAATACAGCGGTCTGTAATATAACATAAGGGTCTGCTTTTAGCACAGTACTTTCACACTCTAGCAATCAGAAGGTAAGCCAAGCAATTAGGAGGGAAAAAAAAAAAACCAACCACTTTTATCTGTCAGAACATGTATTTCTAAAATGGAGTTCCTTCTTCACAAAATGTACCTAGAGGGAAGAGCACTCTCCACACCTCAGATTGCACAGCTATTCTCACTACAAAAACAGACAAAGAGAGGACAGGAGATTTTCAATGGGAGAGATGATTTATGAAACAGAACTGCAAGTCTGAGACATAAATATCTGTTGTTTCTAAATTCCTCTCTCCTCCCCTCCCACACACACTGATGCAACTCCCAGAAAGTATGAACCGTGGATCATTTTGTATACACACAGTGCAAATACTGCGCAAGCACAGAAGTGTAAAACCATGTTGATTCTTCTACTATTCAACTGTACATTATTTAAAGCATTACCTTCTAAACCTTATACAAAGCTTACACAGTAGTTTCCATAACAAAACTAAGCACATATACACCCTTTATGGTTCTCTGGATGGTGCCTTCATGGCCATTTTCATGGCGCCTTCTTTTCTACAGCACTGAGGAGACCCCTATGTGCTCAGCGTATCAGAATTCTTCAGCTCCGTTTCTGCTGTTACTTTCATTTCACAAATGTCACGTGAAAGAACCTTCAACAATCACCAAGAGCCAGCTACAGAAACATTCATTGCCTGTTTTCCTGATAGCCAAACTAAACAAGTTACCACCTTTCATCCACTCAAAGATGGCCAACAGGCACATGAACTGCCACCCCTCCACTTGACCAAGCCCAGATCTGGAGGTATCCCTTTTCCCCAGGAGCGCTGCTGACTCTGCAAAGCAGTTCTGCAGCTGCAGCAGGAACCAGGAAAAGAGAGTCCAACAAAACAGTAATTTAACACATGGAACATTCTGTTTTAGACAGTGGTCACCACACAATCTGTACCAGTACATTCACATCACTGTCACCAGAAGGCAATGCTAGTGCTGGGGAAGCTTTCAGCAGTGGCCTTCTCTCATCTGTGCCAAAACACAAAGTGACACGTCAAACAGCATCTACTGCATTTCTTAATTCAGAGAATCTCCCTTGAAATGGCCAGTGTGAACTTTTAGTACTCTATAAAACCAAATATTAGTGCTTGGAGACTGTTCAGCTGCGACTTATAGGGCCTCCTTTCTTAATTTAAGAACATGCTGTTGTTTCAGAGAATTCCACAATTCCATCTGATTGTGAAGTGTCTGTATTGCAGAAGTTTTCAGAACATCTCTATCTTTTTGTAACTAATTTTGGAGCATAAGTAAACCCTGCAGCACGGATTGCTACATGAATGAAACTAATGGCTTAAAGCCCCATCTCCTTTTAGGGTGAAAAAGTTACTGCAGAAGAAAAGAAATTGCTATCATGAAAACAAGGACTGATGCTATCTGATTTGCAAAGTTGTCCAAAGAGGAAACAATGGCCTGTGGGTGAAGACCTGCATTAAATGGATTTCCCAAGTATGATCTATACTGAAATAAATGAAAGGTTTTTATCCTTTTTTACCCAAAAGGAAAGGGAAGCAGGAAAGGCACTTTGTAATCTCATTTGATTAAACAATTCACTGCACGCGATATTACGTTGGTGAAAGAGTATGTAATTTAAAGGTAGTCACAGCTTCAGTCTTCCATTCCAAGTTCTTGTTTCAGACTGAAAGACAAGTAAGAACATGAGTCAGCTTGTAGCAAAACACTGAAAACTCTTTAGACCAATTAGTGGAAGCCCTGACAATACACACCGAGGTTGAGAGCTAAAACACAGAGTGGATATTTCACTTGTTTCAGGTAAGAACCAGTGCATCAGAAAAATCATATGGCAAAATCTCAGATTCTGGAGGCAACAAAGAGTAATCTTGAGATTCACCCGATGAACTAGGATGTGGACATCTTTGCCCTCCCACTTTTGAGATGCTTATCCCACATAATGCAGCCAGGTCACTGACACGATGGCACACTCACCTTTTTAAGTAGGCATGGACATTGTCAAAGCCGTGGTACTTGGCCAGATAGACCAGGACACCTGTGGCACATCGACCATCTCGTTGTCTGCAGAAGCTACAGTTGCAGATTCCACGACATGGGGGGCACCTCCATGTCTACACAGAAGAGAGACAATAAGACGCCCTTTTAGCTGAGATCCTATGCCAGATTTAATTCACACACACAGTTTAGAAGAGTGCCCTGCTACACATTAGGTTCTGCAGTGAACATCAGCACTGCCTAAAGTTGTCTAAACTAGTGCAAGAGCACAAATTCCTCAGTCTGCAGGGGATTAAGCTCTCCACTGCCTGCCCTGCACATAACCACAGGAAGCATTCCACTCTGTTTTAACTCCTACATCACAGCCCACACTGGCAGCACTTCATCCACAATACAGTTCCTTTCCATAGGGCATTAAGCACTAATGCAAGGCGAAAGAGAACCCCATTCTGATGCTCAAACACAAGAATATTTTGGCTGCTGCTCTGCTCTCATATTTTACTCCTTCAAATAAAACTACAGAAGTAGCAAATACAAGTTCTACACAACGCAGTGCTGTGATTCAGGGTGAATCAAGTTAGGACTGCATGATGTACTACAGCACCGTAAGCAGTTCTGTTAAAACCCCCGCTGTCAGTACCCAATACCCCTGGCCGTGCAAGTAAGCACAATAAACCACCACTGAGCACTGTCCTACCGGGTCCAGCAGAGCTGTTCTGACATCCTCCCCGTATCTGTTGCGGAGGCACGGCCCACAGAACTGGCCCCGCACTCCTACACAGTCGGGGTTACGACAATTTGTCTTGGTGTCTATGGTTTTTTGGCGACACTGATGACAGGTGGATCCCTAGAACACAGGAAAAACAAACAAGACATTTAAGATGGCATTTCAGTTAGGGGGAAAAAAAGCATGGAACAAAATCTCTTTGGCAGATAGCAGTGCTTATCCTGAAACAGAAAACCACCTTCCAAGTTTGAACCAAGACTGTTCTAAGACTACATCTTCAGTGTCTGGTAATCACTTCACCTGGCTGGTATCACTTAGATATTACAGTTGTTCCAGAGTGAAAGCAAGCTAATTGGCTTGGTAAAGGCCTTTTTACAAATTTGGCAAAAATAAGAAGGGACGCTGCAATATCTCAGGCATATTTCTCCCAAAAATCACATCCTCTCAGTGAGAGGGAGTGTGCTCTATTTGACGCTAAAACACACAGAATAACAAAAAAACCGACTTCACAAAGTTGGAATATACTTACCATGGCCCTGTTATATACTTTGTCTCTTGCAGATCCACAAATGTTATCCAGCTCTTCTGTGGTTATGTCCTCAACCGGGCGCACAACATGTGGAAAAGCCACGGCACCACGGTGACCCCTCCTGGGAGTACGAGCTTCATGCTGAATAGAAAACACAATACTTTTAGTATTAGTTTCAGCAAAAAACTCTACAAAGGCAAGGATCTTCACAGCAATGCTGAAGTCCCAAACACCCATCATATATTTAAGCAAGATATAGCAGATCTTTGCACAGATGTATGGTATAGATTCAGCTTTAGCACCTTTACTTGATCTGTCCCTTCAGGGTGCAGTGATGCTACTTACTGACCTTGCTTCGCTCCTGCTGGAGTGCAAGAGGAAGTGGTTTTTCAAGGACAAGATAGGGGAAACTGAGGGCACATAAAAAATGCCTTTTTCTTCCTTTTTTTTTTTTTTTTTCTTCTTTTTTTTTTCTTAATTTTTCCAAGGCCATGGCATACTGATAAACCTCATCAATTCTCTGTGAATCACTATTTTCTTGAAGGGAAACCTTCATACAAAACCACCCTCACAACCCACAACAGGAGAACTAGATCTTCCTCATACCTCCAGATATTCATCAGACATCTTTCTTCTTCTCACCAAGATGTACCGGTCATCTTCTTCCTCTTCTGGTACAAGAGTAGGAGGACCTTCAATCAAGGACCTGGACCTTGTGTGAGGCCGAGAACTCCGGTCTGGGTTCCTCCTCAAGGAACTAGGCAATGAACGCCTTGGAAGTCGCTTTGGTCCCTGCTAATGTTTAAAAGCCCCCAGTGAAACAGGTGGAAACACAGATAGCTCCTGACCCTACTAAATTCCTCCCCTAAAGATGCCTTCCTCTCATCTAAGACATGTCTATCCCTGTCCCAGTCAGAAAACAAAAGATAAGAACATCCTAAGCAAGTTAAATCTTCAGCATTCTGCTAGTCACAGAGAAACAGTCAAAAGCAGCAGAACCCCATGTCTATGAGGAGCTGCGATTTTCAGCATTGTTCTCATCTTCACCCAAATTACAGGTACATCAGCAGTGAAATTCTTCACACTGCTGGTTAACAACCCAACCTTCTCTAAAGTTAGGCTAAATGCCAGGTGTTTTTCAAGGCTCCAAACTCAGAATATTCAGGTCTGAGCTGCCCTCCCTTATCTCCAGCCTTTGCATAAACACATATTTACACAGCACTTGTGTGGAGACATTTAACCTTTATAAATTAACCTGTTCTGCTTTATACCATGGCAAATCAAAAGAGAATTACATAATGAGGATACCCATTCTAGGAAGCAGTAGATTCTAACTGGACTTTGATTTACACGGTTTATTGAGTTTTTACATTGAGAATCCTGCTTTGTTATGTCAGAATTTGACTCTTAGAAATCTGAATGCAAATACAGTAAGTTTATACTCACATGACTGACAGCTGGCAACGATTTTCTCCCACCAAAGATACCAGAAACATTTTGCAACTCAGCCATTAGTTTTGCAAGCTAACAAGAGAGAGAAAAATGAAGCAGAGCCTTAAAAGGGTATTTATGTGCTATTACAGACTACTAGGGCAATTGGCTAAAAGTACAATTACTTATAGGAAATGCAGTCATTCTTCAACTCTTTACATTTATGTCTTATTTATGTTTTAGTGACTGCAAGTAATTTGGAAATGCTCAAACTTATTGTTAGGCTTGCAGCCTATGGATTTTCATATGCCAGTAAATATAAAGTATCAGATTTATACTTTAGGAATGCAAATCCATCTTAACACATTCACATAATTCCCATTACAGTGAATCTAAACACAGGTCCCTCAAGAGTCAAAAGGGAGGGGGGAAAAGGGCCAGTCCACAGAGTACTTGCCATTGCTTTGTTTTCCTTTATGTTTAAAGCCCTTTTTTCTAAAAACATAGCACCATTTTCTTCAGTGTCAGAATCTGAATCTGGAGCAGGCATTGGTGTTTCAGGGACAGGTTCCATCCCACCCTTCCTTCTCTCTGATCTTCGAGGTGGAAACTTCATGGCTACTTTCAGAGGAACAGGGCATTTCTGCCGTCTCTGATCTACCTCACTTTCAGCACTTGTATCATTCTCATCTGAATCCGATTCCAATTTCTGTTAACAAACCAAAATGGAAGCATGTAAATCCAGGAGAGTTGCTTTGAAGTTAAATACAGTTGACAACATTTTGTCTAAGGGCAGTTTAAGAGGCTACCTGAAATCCAGACATCCAGTCCTAGTGCTCTAGTGCATTTTGGAGCGGGAAGGAAAGAGAGGGGACACAGGGATAAAAACCTCTCAGGGAGACCCACGTGTGCCAAACACACCAGAAAAGGAAGCGTAGGTCCAGTTGCAGCAGTCTGAGCTGCAGGTCTAATAGCAAAAATAGCTCATGTGTATGGTATGAGAAAGAGAACTGCCTTTAAAGGGCTCAATTTTGCTACATATAGCATTTGGCTATAAAATAAGCCACTATGCAGTTCTCTGTACAAGGTCAAGCCCAATTTTGTAAGCTGTCGAGTACAGTTATCTCACAGTATCATGATAAAAAATGGAAACTTCCTTCTAGAGCCAACCAATTAAATAATTATGAATAAAATCCCAGTATTTTCTAATCTTTGAATTCTGATGTCTTGCTTCCAAATTTCCCAAGAACTAACGGTTCAGTGAGGAGATTATTTAGTTAAAAGCTTATTATGCAATAATTTTCTTTTTAGATACAAGACAGTCTTATTTTGATCAGCAGTAACAGTGAGCATCACATGGCCATTTTATTTACACAGGGTTTTTACTAAGCAGGTATGTGATTCTGGTTGCACATTATGTGTAGTTATTGACTCTTTTTTTCTGCTTATCTATTCCAGCTTTGTCTCCTAATTATTCTCCTTACTATTGTGTTTTAACTCAGATGTGATTGCTTCTGACTAGACATTTTTCTTTTCTAGTCATCCCTCAGCATGTGCTGACGTTATGACAAACCTGGTTTTGCCAAACGTGGTACTACTTCAGTTTCTCGCCTGAATATCAACTATTGATCTTTTTAAGCAATAAAACTGATCTTGCACTGATGTCAAGGAACAGCAGAAAGGCAGATTTCACCACCTGTCACTATTTCTCTGCTGTTGAAAGATGCACAGCATTCCCTGCTAGGCTGCCAGAGTGGAGCTCTGACTGCATGTCAGGATACACAGCAATTTTTCTGAGGTTTGCTGGAGTCCACGGGCTAGCCTAACATTTCATATCAAGGAAACCACAAATGCTAGGCTCCAACAGAGCAACGTCCAGCAAGGACAGTTTTAAGAGGTGTATTTCAAAATACCTATGGTGGATTTTAAAAGCTCAGTATCTTGAGTGCTTTTCATGGAGACAAAAAGAAAACTAAGCTTTGGCAACTTGGACTGTTTACTAAATGAAATGATGCCTCCTTCTGAAACACTGAACTTTCAAGCTAAAGCTAGCATTATTTTCCAATTAAGAATGTGTAAGAATTTAAATATAAAACAGCAAACTAAAATCAACTATCTTACCAATGCATCTTGAACCTCATTTTCTGAAAAGCCACAGAAAGATTCATCATCAGAGGCTTCATGAAAAATTTTTGCCAGTTCTTGATTAATATCCGACCTAAATTTGCATTTCTACAAAAAACAAAATATCCTTTAATTTAAATTGTTTAAAAAAACTATTAACATTTTTAAGTGCAGTACAAGCAAATAGCTTTTTAATAAAGGAAAAAAGTTAAGGCATTTCACAAGGGGTTTCAGAACCACAGCTGCAAATTACCAGGCACATTAGGTTAGGTGACATATCAAAGGCTAAAATTGATAGCTAATCTGTTTCCAACAATTACCACCTAGAAGCACAAGTAAAGAGTGAAATTATATTACAACATATAGCACAGGTTTATAAATACTGTACAAAAACATAAGCAGAGCAAGTAGCTTTACATTATTACTTTATATTTCTGCAATCTTTACTAGTACTGCACATACCATCTTGTTTGTTCTTGTACTGTACTTACTGTGTTTGCAAAATTATCAGAACCAAAACTGTCACAACTGTCATCAGAGGATGAGGATGTTTCCATGGGAATCAGTTTCGTATTTCGAAAGGCTGCGAAGTTTCTCCTTGCTGAACAACCTCGGCGCTACAAAAGGACAACAGCAACATCATTAAGAAGAAACCTACTGCAGCATAGTAGCTTTAAAGAATATCTTTTTATTGAAGCTTAGGAAGTTTTAACATTTTAGGATGTTCAGCAATCTTGAATGCAAGTCAGAAAACAAACAGCAGCTTTGAAATAAATCTCAGAGTTAGGGATGGCAACAGTTTTTACTCTGATACAGTTCTGATCATTCTTATAGATGAGTTTCATTCAGTATTTAAGAATACTTTTTTTATACAAACAGACAAGTGGAAATAAGCACATAAATGATGTAATTCCCCAGTCATCATAGCCAGTGATGGGAAAAAGTGCAAGTACATGAAAATACCTAGAAATCGACTTATTGCTTGCATTTTGAGGCAAACACTAAACACTCTGCAGCTCTTAAGGATTGGTCAAAGAATCCTACCCACAGATTTAAAACTGTTCTAGACAAAGCAGCCTGCTGTTTTTTTCATTTTGCCATCGAATTAGGAGACTTTTTTGGAAGGGTTTCAGGTTCTCCTTTCGCAGGAGATGTTTCTACTGGCAGTGACCCCTCTCATCCCCCGAGGCTGGCATGGGGGCCGGGGGTCAGCACCCACGCTGAGGGGCTGCCCCGTCGTGAGGCTGGCGCTTCACGGGCCCGCCGGCCGGGCCAAACGCGGGGCAGACAGGGCTCAAACAGCAGCTGCCCGGGCCAACCTGGAGCCCTCCGTCCTCTCCAAAGCACCGCTCTGCTTGCGGCTTTTCGCTTCACGGTTCCGCCGAGCACCCAGCCGCGGCCCGGCCCGGCCGGCCCCAGACACAAAAGCGGCGCTTTCTGGTGCCGCCCGCCGCGGCTGAGGGTGCGCGCAGCCGGGGGCACCGCACCGCACCGCACCGCACCGCACCGCACCGGGGCCTCAGGCGCGGAGCGGCCCAGCCCAGGTGACCCGGGGCGGCCAGGGGCTCGCAGACACGCCCGCCCCCTCGGCCCCGCCAGCGCCTCTCCCCGCCCCCCGCTTTATAAAATGGTGCCGCCCCGCACACACGCGGCCGGGCCGCACAACCGCCACCTCGCCGACCCCTGCGCTCCTTCCCGCCCCTGCCGCGCAACACCGCCCCACCACCGTCCCCTCGGCGAGGCGGGGGCGATGGGCACACGGCTCCGGGCCGCCAGCTCCCCGCCCAGCGCGGCTCCCAAGCCGAGTCCCCTGCCCCAGTTAGACGGGCAAGGGCACCGCCATGCGCGGGGCGCCCGAGCACCGCGGCGGGGCAGGAGACCCGAGGCTGCCGATCCGAGTGGTGGGGTTCCCGCCACGTCGCTCTCCCTGGGGCGCCCACACTAAAAAGCCCCCCCACCCGACCCCACCGGCCTTCCGCAGCGCGGCTCAGTCCGGCTCGCCCAGCTTCTGAGGGCCCCGGAGGGTCACGGGAGCGGCGGCAAGCGCCACAGCCTCCCCCCGGCCCGCAGCGACCCGCAGCCCTGCGGCGAGCGGCGGGCGCGGGCAGCGCTCACCTGCGGGCGCGGCGGGGCCATGCTGGCGGCGGCGGGCGAGCGAGGGGAATGAAGGTTCGCGCCAAAGCGGCTGGACCGCGGGGGGCGGGGCCGGCGGCGCCTCTCCCGCCTCGCCGCCCGCGTCCTGGCAGATGCAGCGCGACCCCCGCGCGGCCGGGCACCCGGCGGGCTCGCCCTGCGCCCACCCGCCCCCCCCCTCCTGGGGAGAGCATCAGATATTCCGGCATGTCCCCGAAGGGGACAGTGCGGAGGTCTCCCTTTTTCCCCTTTTTTTTTTTCCTTTCGGCGTGAGTGTTTATGAAGCTGCAAGGGCCTGGCCCTGTGGCGCGAAAAGTTCCCGGGCGGAACGCGGCAGGACTCGGGCGCAGAAGGGGGGCGGGGACCGCTCCACGCGTGCCTAAGCCGGGGCCAGCTGGGTCGCCTCCGTGTTTTCTAGTTCTTTTTTGTTGTTGTTGTTTTAAATAATTTAATATGCCAAACCAAGGTTGTCTTCACTGTGAAATAACCCCCCTAAACTTGCCAGTTTTCAGGGGAGTGGGGGCTTCTCCACGAGATAAAGCCCAGGGTGTGTGTCCTGGCTGCCCCCAGCAGTCAAGTGCGCTGTGTCACAACACCCAGTCCCACGGGGAACGCAGGGTCACTCACCAGGGCTCCGCAGATCAGCGTGAGGAGTGAGACTGGCGGTGACGCCTCTGCTCCTCGGGTAGCAGCAGTTCAACAGAATTTTACAAAGAAGTTGGCTGCCTTGCCCTTTGCAATCACAATACTATTTGAAGACAGGCCAGAAGAAAATACATCAGTCATTTAAAACCATTTTTGATAACGTGCATAATAGCACATTAAATCAAGTACAGTCGTTAAACACAGCAGAATAACTGCAACATGGTATTTGGCAGCAACAGTAACTGGGGAAGCCCTGAAGAAGCTGTATGGGATTTGTGGCCCTGGTGTTGGCTATAATCCTCTGTTTATCCTGTGGTTTGAGCAGGGCTCAATACCAGTGCAACTCTTTCAGCTCAGCATTTCCAGGCGCCTCCCTGGCAGTAGGCGAGTCCCTGCTGCAGGCAGCTGGAGGGAGGAGGCCGTGTGCGTGTGGCAAACCTGTGCCCGTGTAAGGCAAACCACGAATCATCTCTGAGCCAAAGCCTGTAAATAGGCTACAGCACAATAGGGTACAAGAGCCCTCACAGAGGTGCTCTATTTTCTGTGGGCATTATTCTTCCTGTGCATGCTGCAATCTGTCATGTAAAAGAATCTCCATTTTAAATAAACCTATAATTACACATTTACCTGCACTGCTGGCTTCTCAGCACACACAAAAGCAGATGAACTAAACTGGTTCTCCAGAGACCAGACCACACTCTATTCCTCTAAATCCACACTTAGTGCAGAATTGCCACCCACATGGCTTCCAAACAAGACAGCTCAGTTGGGAAGAGGGGGATGTCTTTTTGAATTTTGATGCAGTTTTACTTCTTCCAGAAAAAGAAATCTACAAATACTAGTTTACTTACACGGAAGAAGAGACTCAGTTTATGAACAGCAAGAGTCCTTAACATCTTGAATCACAATTAGCAGAATTTTGCTAGAGAAATAGCCAACCTTCACAGCTTTCAAGAGCATCATATGAAATGTTATGGAATACCGATGGCAGTAGCTAAAGCAAAATTTCACACTGCAGTTACTTGTCCCTTTAATGCTCAATGCAAACAGCATTCTTCAAACTACATATGTAGTCGAACGACTTTCAAATTAATGGGCCAGAGCAAAGTCTTTGTGGGGAATCCAGACAGGATATTTTGTAAACTGTGTTGTCAGGATTTTTTTTTAAATATGTGAAAAATAATTATTTTAGTGAAAATTGCGTATAACAGTTCACATATTTTACAGATGACTGAGGAGAAGAGTGCAGAAAAGGGAAAAAAGAAATGGGATGTATGTGAAGGGCAGAGGCTTCCCTTCCTACAGCACACAGAAAATGGAGGTCTGTAACTCAGGAGATGATGGTTGTGACCTGTGACGCTGTGATTTCCCCTGTTCTCATCTTAGCAGCCTGCATGCCCCTGCTCTGCCCTGCAGGGCCCAGGTGCCCTCAGTGGATGGGCAGAGCAAACTTACAATTGGCTCTACCACGACGGAAAAATTTTTCTGTGTTTGTCAAGACATAAGCAACACCACTGTCCTACATCTAGCTATTAACAGCAGCAGAAGACATGCAGAGCTGAACTCAGGTGAACATTGCATTTTCAGCCATGCTTAAATTAGGCTAATGTGAATGGGGGAAAACATCCCTGCCTGTTCAAACCCCAGCCAGCATCCTGCATAGCCTGTCCAGAGCTACCAGCAAGCTCAGGGCTCAGATGTCAGCAAAGATCATCAGTCAGGCGTTTTCAAGAAAATAGTCTGTTAAGGTCTCATCTGTCCTTGAAATGAGTTGTCACTACATGGCAGCAGCCCTTGGAAGGCCTGCTAAGGGAATAGGCTGAAATTATGGAGGGACATGCAGTAGATTGAACGTGCAATGCTTTCTGTGGGAATCAAAGTTGTTTACCTGTTAGGAGCTTCAAGCAGCAGCAAGAACATGGGCCTCCAACAATAGCTCCATTGTCAGAAACAATAGATGTGACCTTTGGTCTGCTGGGACAAAGGACAAGTGCTGTTGTCTGTGTCACCCCGCAGATTTTGACTGTTGGCACTGACACATGGCTTTTCTCTCCGGAGCCAGGACTCCTGCTGCCCTGTCCCTGGCTCTCCTATACACTTCCCATCATAAACTACACTCAACACTCTTTATGCTCCTTTCTCTCTTTTTTTTTTTTTTTTAAATTGAAGAAATACATTTTTACCTGCTGTCATGAATGAGTGTTTTAGGACACTCAAAGAATCCCTGGCAAAGGTGTCAGCAAAAGTATGTTGAATATAAAAGCAAAAGCATGACAAAGTTCATTGGCAAGGTTCACTCTACTACTTACTAGATGGCTAAAGCACACAGAGAAAAATGATACTAAGATCAGTCTAAAACTAAAATCAACCAAAAACTTATCTACATGGAAAAAAGGTAAGGTTGAGAAAGAGTAAGGATAAAAAAAGAAGAATAAGGGAGACCCTCCCATTGGAGTCACAAGATTCAGAATGAACTTCCTTGCCAAAATTAGCCCCACATTTGAAAAATGGTTTAGGCCTAAAAGTTTTAATGGCTCTTAAACTTAACAGCACTTAATCAACAGATTAATGTAAACAATTTAACAGAAGATTCTTACACAATTTACTATAGCACAGCAGTAAATCAGTAATAGGCCTAACTCACAGATCTAAGGTACTTAAGAGTCTAGGAGAGCAACATTCATAGTACATTTGCTATGGCATACTCACACAGAGACCCAAAGGACTACATACAACGTGTATACATTTGAAAAATTCCCTTTGAATTCAGCAAAGTACTCACATCAGATGCCTTTGCATCTTCTCAATGGGCAAAGGGTTGAGTCTTGAGGAGAGGGGGTAGCGCAGGCTCCATGGTTGGCGATCGGTGGTGGTCCCCCAAGTATGGCAAACGTGAGAGCTGGCTGGCTCTGAGAGACCCCACTCAGGGGGCAGTGCTGGTCACAGCCTGCTGAGGTCCAGCTGGGCTCAAAGGGTCTCACTTAGGACTGCTCTTTATAGGATCACAGAAGAGTTGGCTTTAGTCATAGTAATTTTCCACACTGGCCACAATTTGGGTCGGTAATTTCCTTTAAAAGTGTGGTAACAAAAATGTTGTTCCACTTGGGTTGTTGTTCAGGCAAGAATAATGTTCGTTAAAAACAGCCTCACTAGAAAGCATAAGCTGCTGGGAGCAGGCAGTGTTTCTGACAAGCTGAAGAGGAGCTTAGCCCAGGTGGTGTTCGTCAAGGCCAAGGCCTAATGAGTGTTTCTGAAGTCATAGGATGGCCCAAGGGTGGGGATGCACCACCACACCCGCCTAAAATAGCACGTGGATACATTAGTAAATGTTTGTGTGATGCTAGTATTTACTGTGATGAGACTTGCACAGTGACACATATTTATAGATGCAAGCATTTAAGAGGAAAGGAAGAGTTTGTATTCTCATGGGCACAGAGTACCCGTAGCACAATGCAATAACACATATCTCGGCTCCATAGAAAAGAATAAGATTGCAGCCACTAATGACAGTAATTAAAAATTTCTGTGAGAGCTGTCCAATCACCTCTTCATCTGAGCAAATTACAGTGCGTTATTGAAACCATTAGTGCAATAAAATGAAGCTAAAAAACATTTTGCATTAAAATAATCAGACATTGATTTATGGTGTAAATTGTAAATCGGTAACCTATAACACAGGCTAATTGTTTTTCTCTCTCCTGTAAGGTGTGTTTCTTGAAAAGATCTGATCAAGCATATCTGTTTTTTAACATGTCACCCTCCAGTGGTTCACACTACTACACAAGACATAATAAGGTATATAATCAGGTAACCTGCTATCGATTGCAATCCAGAAAGGACACACTTGTTCTTACACAGAAGCAGGAGGATAGCCACTTCTGGAGATTTAATTACAGCTAGATCTCTACATGTTTGCTGGACGTGAATTTTTATTGAGTACCTTTTTAATGTAAATACTTTAACAATATGCTCTGATAGGCAGAATCAGATTTTGTAAAAGAAATGTAAGTTTAAATATTTAACATGTACAATCAGTTTCTAGTAAGACCAACTGTACCAGCTCCATGAAATACCTCCACAATGCAATTAGTATCTTTTCCCTTTTTCTCTCTCCAAGGGGAAATAGATTTTCTCCTTTTAATTTAACAGGTTTGTATCTCCTTCTGTTTTGCTTTGATTTTTTTGTTAGTAAAGGCTGGGTGCCAATGCATCCTGCATGTTGAATTGAAAGTGGTCATGTCTGATCCTATCCGATACCTTGTTTCTTTGACACAAGCTGGCAAGACCACAAAAACTGAAAGAATAAGAGAAGGAAAACCAAAAGAGTAATACAAATCGGTGCCAGAAAAAGTGCAGTTTATACTACATCCATCAGAATGTCTGAAATGTGGCCATTTTTGATAGAAACCTTAATGGTTATTCCAAATGTAAGTCATAGCAGATCATTCGGAGCCCAGAGCATTATGATGAACGTTATGGGAGCATAATTACAGTGCTCATTTGATTACCCTGTAGCCATTCCACAAAATGCACGGCAAAAAATGTTGATCGAAAGTAGCTGGTTTTGATATGCAGTAGCCACTTCTAAAAGCACAAGATCCCAGCCCTTTCATTGCTGGGCTTTGATTTTTATTTCCCTTTGAAAACACAAATTACATTTAGTCACATCATAAAGAAATCATTACAAAATGTTCTGCAAATGTATAGCTGTGGGAAACAGAAGGCTGTCAGGAAATAACCAAAACGCTTACTGTAGTCTGGTTTTTTCTCCCTTTTATATGAGTTTTGCCACTGCCTTTTTGCGAGTGCTGGTTCACATTGCCTCCACCAGCCTTCAGCAAGATGCGGTTGCTGGGAGAGGAAGGGAGTGGGAGGAGAGGTGATGGCATAACCTCCACCCCAGGGATCCCTCTCCCCAGGCAGCTCTCTCAGGAGGGAGGAAGCGAGGGGAACGAGTAGAAAGCCTCCCTCAGGGCTCGCTAGTGCCTGCCAGAGGTTCCCAGGGCACATCTCAAGTTTTCAATCCCTTGGGTTTTTTCACAGCGTGAGGGAAATGCCCTCTCTGCTGCAGGGAGCCCTCACCCTGCTTGCTAAGGCAGGAAAAGGAATGCGTGTGTTGAGCCCCAGGTACACCGAGGCACGGCACAGTGCCCGTGTCTGCACCGGGCAGCAGCTGCCAGAGCCCCGGGAGGTGGCCAGGAGGAGGGGCTGTGGCTGTGGGGAGCGTGGGTGGTGCTGCAGTGGTGCTGCAGTGGTGCTGCAGTGGTGCTGCAGTGGTGCTGCAGTGGGGCTGCAGTGGTGCTGCAGTGGGGCTGCAGTGGGGCTGCAGTGGTGCTGCAGTGGGGCTGCAGTGGGGCTGCAGGGGAGGGCTGCATGCTGTACCCCCAGCTCGCCTTTCTGCCAGGAGGCCACTGCCTGCCATTGCTCTGCCCTCGGAGCTGTTCATCTCAAATGCCCTGTTTTTACATTCACTCCAGCGTGATCTTGGCAGACCCTTATTAGTGTTATTGCCTTAATAGACTTCTCCTCTCTAACCTCTAAATTTTTGCAACAAACTGGCTTGAACTGCTAAGCGTGGCAAGTCATTAGATAAGAATATTATGTAAAAAAAACCTTCTATGGTGGACACATATGCAGAAAATAATTCTGTCAGATGTAATTTTCAGAGGCAGCACAGCTATTTGATTCCATTTAGTGACACGAGATGCCAGGAGGTCTTTCAGTTTGGGGTTTTTCCAGTTACATAAGCCACTGCCCGTCTTTCCCAGCCTAAAGTAATAATAATAATTATTATTATTATTACTATGTCAAAGTGCATTCTCTAGCACAATCAAAAAAATCAATTGCATATATTTGCTGTACAGTCCAATGTTCTTGGCAGCAAGTCTGCAAGTTATAGGAAGTCTTAAAATACATGGGGTTTGATCCTGAGCAGCATCTGTGAGCTAGAGAGCAGGACAGAGGTGAGGGGTGCCATGGCTGGGGGCTGTTGTTCTTAGTGGAGCAGCCTCTGCTCCTTAAATCAGCTCAAGTTGCCAGATTCTGGTCAGCATGCTGTCATACATGGCTATCTGATAGAAAATAATCTGTGGGAGCAGATAAGATAGAGCAAAACTGCAGTAGTCAGTTATTTCTTTAAAAAGTAAACCCTGTCCAGAATCACCCGTCCCCATTTCACAGCAGGAAAGCAGGCTCTCATGGGGCATTGGCTCAGTCGTGGCAGAGCTGGGGGGAGGCACAAATGGGCACTCTCCCCTCCCAGCTGAACAGGGACTTGCCCTGGCTGTATGTAAACAAAAGCAGCCTGTGTTTGCAGGCCTGGGCAATGTTTTTGCTCCAGGGAGTCTCACATTCATGTGCTGCCCTGCTTAGGAGCAGGGTTCCACAGGGGCTTGAACTGCCAGCTGGTTCACAGCACAGCAGCACATCTGTGACCTGCAAGACACAGGGAACAAGTGCCTGGAGAGTGCAGCACCACGCAGAGCTGCTGGTCTGGCTGTCACTCCCTCTATGTCATCTCTGACAGCCAGTCCTGATGGCAGTGGCAGGTACCCCACTGCTGCTGGGGAAACCTATGTTCTTAGGAAGCCAGTATACAACAGGGTCAGACCCAACTCTGGGCCACTGAGCTGAAGAATGATCGCTAATCTCAGTGGTAAGTGACTGCTCTCCATCCTCCTTTTTTTTTTTTTTTAGCCATCCTCAGGTATAAGGGAAAGACCAAAAAAAAAAAAAAAAATTTGAACCGCATGCCTTGTTGGCAGAAAAAGAAGTCTTTTTGCTCATGATGTGAAGACATCAGCTGTGGAGGTACAGCCAGTAAAATTTCAGAAAACCAAGGATCATAATGCTTAGGTTAACCTGCTCTTCCTGTCCGAACTGAGCACTGCTTTCTCCCTCACAACCCACTGACAGGGTCAAGAACCAATTGCCGGGAAAAGATGCTGCTGTTCGCCCCGAAACATTCCTGCTGATGTCTGGCATCCAGAGAGAGCGGGGCAGCTCTTGTGATTCCCACAAGATCCAGAGTAAACTGTTGCTGAATGAACAGAATGACTCTGTGTAAGCTCTGACAGCAAGCCTCACATTAAAAAAAAAAAAAAAAAAAAGGCATCTGATTTTGTAAACATTCTCTCACTTGGATGCAAATACTCACACTCAATTTGGACGTCCAGTTCTGGATCTGCCTTCATGAGCTCTTTGCTATTTTTCATCATCCATTCCAGCAGGAAACTCAGAGCTCGCTTCTTATACTTCAGAGCATTTTAAACCCTGGAAGAGGAAAATGCAGGTACCTTTTGGGGATTAAGAAAACATCAACATCCAAGCATGGAGAATATGGAGCCTAAGAGAAAGAAAAGCCAAGAAACCAAGAGGCACCTCTACAGCAGTGGTATTTTGTGCCACTTGCAGAGTCAGCCACGGAGGGAGGGTATAGCAGCTGCAGCACTGCCAAGTGTGTGGATGGAGGGCAGTGTGTCCAGCTCCTGGCATGCAAATCCAGACATTTTAGTACTTAAATATGGTTGCCTTGAACAGACTTTTAAGAAAACCATAAGTGAACATAACATGGTTCTTTCCAAAGAGCATTTCCTGAGGCATAGTTGCCCAAAACAGTCTGATTTTACACATTACTGTGCACGGTCTTCTAGCTACATGTTAATAAAACATGAAAAAAAAAAAAAAAGGCTCAGCTTTGTAAAGTACTGGGGGTGTGTGTGAAAATGTAAGCACATTTTTTTTTTATAATGAATTATCACCAAGACAGGGAGTAGCCATATTAAAAGTGATAAAAACAAGATGGAAAGCTAAATCTTGCTCTTTTTTTTTTTTTTTTTTTTTTTTTTTTTTTTTTTTTTTTAACAAGTTCACTCACTGTTGCTTTAACCAGCAATGCTGGGTACAGCAAAAGGATTTCTAATCAGTCACTAATGCATGATTGTTTAATTTTAATGGGCATGATCAATACCATCCGCTCCTTCTTTAAATGCTAATGAACACTTTAATACAACAGATGTGGACAAACAGTATATTGCAGATTAAAATTAGGCAGAGCATAAAATAGCTTACAAACAGCAGAGGAATCCTGCTAGACAACTTGACAAACAACCACAGACAGCTGATAAATCTTGAATTGCCACCACCAGCCCACAATGTCTCAGACTCGTACAACTACACCACCATCCTGATCAACCTAGAAGAGAAAGGTGCCTTTCCAAACTCTTGCAATTTCTTTCTTAGGATTTATGGAGGCCCAACTGTGATTCCTGAGATGCACATCTAAATTTTAATAATGCAAGCACATTCCTAGCGACTACTCTCAGGCACAGTTAATATTAGTTGGTATCTTCCAGCCCATTTTGGCCATGGCAAAAAATGTCAGGAAAGGATCCCCAGCTTAGACAGAATCCTAGTCCCCTGCTAAGTTGTGACAGAGAAACATCCAGCCCTAGATTGTCCATGTCCCCCAAATTAGTTGTCAGGCTCAGTAAACCAGGCCCAGAAACTGAATTACTAACTAGCTTTCAGCCAGTGTGAAGCCACAAGAAAATGGCAAACTTTGTTACCGCAGGGCATCACATGAAGCTGAATTCGCTTCAAGGTAAAGCTCCTATTTTTTATGCTCTTAACTGCTGTCCGAGGAAAAGGCACTTGAGTGACAGAGGTCCAATTCCTGACACCCGGTGTCATTTGTGTCTTGCTCCGTTGGTTTTGGAGGACCCTGTCCTGAATTCATGAAATATGAGTCCCAGTTCACTCTGGTAGGTGTTGGAAACTCACCCCAGGACTCAGCCCTCGCTGGGGCTGGTGGCGATCAAAGGAGAGTTGCACGTACCCAGAGGGGTGGCCTTTGTGCGGAGCAGGGAATTTACATGTCCTTTAGAACATTCAGTGACAGGGCTATGGTGATAGCCCCTCACCCCGAGCGGGTGACATGCCAGCAGCTCAGCTGGCATCGCTCACGGAGCTGTGCCAGCAGGTACCACCTGGGATGGGTGGGCTGCAGCACCCTGCTCAAAGCCATCTCTAATTTACAGATCCTTGGCTTTCAGAGGGTACCCTGCATTGCTTTGGGTTCAGCTCCCTTTATCTGTTTCTTCCTTTTTTTCTCTCTTGCATCGTGTGAAACCCAAACTTTTTTTTTCTCCTTTTTAATTGTGTGAAATCAACTTGGAGTGAAAAGGCCATGAAGAAACTTTCTGACGCCAACTGAGTCTAAGCTGTGTCTTTGTTCTCAGCAGAGCTAAAGACCACATTAATCAGAAACTTTGCTGACCTTGTCTTTACTACCTGAATACTGAAAGACAAAAGTGACACAGTCTGGCCACATTTAAAAATTCAATTAAAAAATACCAGCTGCACAAGGATAAATATTATCATAGACCTCAGTGGGGCTAGTTGTAACTATGATAAAGACAATGCCTTCTTCTCACTCTATTTTAATTCTTTTCCCTCAAAAGAATAAAGCCTAGTTTTTGATTCTCCTGATTAAGACAACTGTGTACGTGACAGAGTGTGCTCAGTGATGTTGGATAGCTAATGTTGGGGCTTTTAATAAGGAACAAAGTAAGAAATTCCTGACAAGGGATGGCAAGCTGAAAGTAGAGAAGTGAAGCTACTAAAGTGGACCTGAAGAAAAATGTCCTTCTGTCCCTTTTTTCAGACTATGCTGGGCTCTTCCTACAGCCCTGGCAGAAGCAGGCTAGAGAAGGGGTGAGAAGACCCTGCTCAGAGCTGGATTCAGCATCTAGAGGCAAAGGGAGGAGAGGAGAGAGAGGTAACAGCACAACTCTCCTAAGGATGAAGCAGAGAGCCTTTCTTTGTGGCACCTGGCTGTGCCTCACGGACTTTATTTTTGACATATTAAGCAAGTGAGTGGATATCCAGTCAACTGAGAACACGAGCAGCCAAACAGAGGGGAGAAAACCAGATTAAATCCCTTGGTGCTGACAGTGACAGGAGAGGCCGCAGCCAGGTGGGTACCGGCTTCGGTGAAGCAAATTAAATAGGAGCAGGCGTATCTTCTCTAAGATCGAACGTTCAGTTAAATAAAGGGCAAAATTCCTCTCAGAACATCCTCCGGCCCCGCCAGCTGCCCCTGGCTCTCTCCTTTCCCGGCTTGCCGGCGGCCTGCCTGTGGGGTTTCCTCGAGTGCTGCACCTTTATCCACCCGCCCTCGCTGGCTCTGCTCTCCCCTTCGCCCCTCCTGGGCTGGCTGTCACCCTGCGGGGGCATGCCGGGGATGGCCGTGGGCTGCGGAGGGGCGCGGGGGTACCTGCGGTGCTGGGAAGCCGGGGGGGGCCGCTGGCAAAGGAGTCCTGCTGGGTCTCCCCGAGTGCCGAGGGGGCCCCGGGGAGCCGGTCCCGCTGCGCCGCCCGTCCGAGGAGCTGCGGGAGGGAGCGCTGTGTGAGGCGCTTCTGCCTTTGCCGGCGGACCTGTCCCTCTCTGAAGGGGTGTCAGAGGCCGTGCTGGAGGCGCTGCTGCCTTTTGAGTTCAAGTGCAGATTCGAAAGGTTTCTCATCAAACTGTGTGACAGGGGAGAGGAATTCCTCGAGTGGCCGATGGATGTGAACTGGTGACTGACGGGAGCGCGTGTCCTCCTGACGGCAGCGGCGTAGGAGTCCTGGCTGCGAAGGTAGGGCAGGTAGTGCGTGACCGTGGTCGGGCTGTGGGGGTGGCCGTGCTGGAGAGAAATGGCTTTTGCTATCTGGTGCATGCGCAGGGTCTGCATCCACTGACTGTCAGTGCCTGGCAAGGAAATGGAAACGGAGTCAGCTTTCTGTGGATCCATGGAAAACCGCTCTCAGATTTACCCAAGGTGTGAGGTGAGGTACCAGGGTTTCTCTCGGAAGAACCTCAAGCCACCCTTCCCCTCCCAGCCTTGCAGCAAATAGTCCTAGACTTGAGTATGTTCGATGTTATGGTTGAACGTAATGCTGGGCTTTTAAAACAGCAAGCGATACCTATATTTCTGATGTCACTACAGACTGTGGAGCTTAGGCTAGAAGACAGAGCCATCCACTTGGCTGTTCAGGCCGGTTCCCACTCCCAAGTGCCTCCTGGTCTTTTGAACCCAGCCTGGTTTCAAACATGCCCTGTGATTCTCTTGGCAACCTCAGCAGATTTCTCCACAGCTTTCATTACCAAAGAGCCTGGAGACCCCCAGAGCTGGCACAGAGTCACCCCAAGGTACCAGGACTGCTGCAGCACTGCATTCCAGCTGCATCTCTCCCATCTGGCACAGTCGTGCTGTTCGCAGCCCAGCACAGAGAGGAAGCAGTGCAGAGCCAGTGCAAATCCCAGCTGCGGCAGCCACGTTCACCTCCTCTGGCTCCGATTTCTTTTCAAACTGCTACATCCCATAAACACCAGAGATACTTCAGTTGTTGTTGCTACTACAAATTCAGAATTCAATCCACTTTGCATCCAGCTTCATGCAGAAAACTGACTCTGTATGTGGAAAAGCCAGTGAGGCATTAGGCTTCAGCCAGGCTGGCTCAGACAGTGCTTAACTGTGAGCAACTCAGGGTATTACAGTTCCCTCCACACCTACTGTCACAGCCCTGGGGTCATAACAAAAGTTGTAGCTTTCAGAGATCACACTGAAGTGGTTTTGAAAGTCAGGCCTGTGGTTTCCATGAAAGCCTTTAGCAAATACAATAGCTGTAAATTTTCCATTTGAACTGCAAAGGCTGCCTGGTTTGCTACTTTGTGGGTAGAACAGAGAACAGGAATTCCTCTTATCTGAGGCCACAGCTCTGGCCAAAGACCCATGGGGAGCAGCTAAAATAATTTTGTTCTAGAGAGATTTGAATGATTTGTCCTTAAAGATTGCTAATATCATTCCAACAGGAAAGCGTAACCCTCACTGCCTCTCACTGGAACACTTCATTGACGTTGGGGAGTTTTGTGGGAGCTGGATAGCAGCCCTGTCCTCATTAGGATTGCTCCTGTTAAAATGTAATGGATGATCTCTTCCACTCCTCTTTTCCCCAGACTTTATTTGAATCCAAAGAGATTTAAATCACTTCAACTTATTGTCAAGTATGTCAAAAGGAACCTGTCTTCCCTGTCATAGTGCGTGTGACACTGACACAGCAGATAGCTCCACCTGCACTTAGAGGTGAACCTTCTTTCACAGAAAGACAGATGGGAATTGCCTCCTCTACTTCTTAACTTCCTTGAAAGTCACGGTTTCAAAAGAAACATGCATGCCAAAATGTACTTGCCAGGCACTGTTGCCTCTGCCATTCCCCTGTGCCCTCCTACCAAGGCTGTGGATGTAAATCACAGACCTCATAAACCTGGACACAGCAGGCTCAGGACTCCAGTTTGGCTCTTCATTCGTTATCGACACTCAGGCGGCCATCACATGTGCTGTGGGGCCAGTGCTGATCTCCCTGAACTAGGGGCTCTCTTCAGACTGTTCAGTCCTTGCTCCTTTCAGCCAACAGCAGTTGCCAGCCCAGGATCCAGCTGCCCAGCGAGGATCCCGGTGTGCCCTGTGGGGCTGCCTCTCAGGGGCTGAGGGGCTTCTCCCTCACATGGTCTCTGAGCCATCAACTCAGTACACTCTGTACACTGTACCTGCTCTCTGTGGTAGACCTTCACTGCTGGTTATTTTAGCCTGTTGGACAGGTATCACCCTTACCTTCGTGCTTGGATTTGGTGGTCTTTTAAACCTGGGATAGGTGGTCTGGTAAAGAAGACAGGCCAGAAGGTTTGCTAGAGCTGAGGCACAGCTTTCGTGCTGGCTGGTAACCCGCCTCCTTTGAACTGTGCCTGTTCAATTGGCTGCTGACAAAACATTAGTGCTTCCATGTAACTCCTCCAGTGTGCCAAAGGGACAGACAAGCTCTCCCACCACTCACTGAAAAAAAAGCAACCATTTTGGCTTACAGCAGCTGAGCCAACCTGTGAAGATACACACCACTCTTGGTATGGCTGCAGGGCTCATCACCCCAAAACCAGGGTAACCTCTATCTGCAAAGCTAATCTGGAGTAAAGATGTGTTTTTTAGGACGTGCTCTAGGTTTTGCTTGTGTTACAAAATATAATTATGTTGCAAATGGATCACAGTTGCTTAGGAATAAGCTCAACCATGTTGGATGTGTCTGTAGTCCAAACCCAGCACCTCTCAGTTCACGGGGCCATTCTTCTACAGTTGTCAGTAGTGTACAAAATTGAGAAATTCCTCCCCTGCTCACTAGTATCTTGTTCCCAGGTCCTGTGTTGCCCCTCAGGTGTCCCAACCCAAACATTTCTGCAGTCCTACTGTGAACTCAAAGAGAAAAACAGCTTGGCTAACAAACACCTTTACAAAAACAACAGCAAATCTTAAAGGCAGAACTGTGCTAGAGTCAACTGAGACAAGTGCGAATCTGCCAGCAGCACAAATTATTAGGAAATGAAAACGGCATTGTAGAGCCCACTGCATTATTAAACGTATCTCACTGAACAAATCAAGCCCCAGAAGGCATAACAAACACCATTCCAGAAGTCAAAGAGTGGTGAGCCAGGGCTGGCTCAATTGGCAAGCTGAGCCCATCTCAGCCCATCTTCTGAGAAGAAGAATGCAGTGGGAAGACTTCTACAATTCCTCAGAGCAGAGCAGGATGTCAGGAGCATTTGTGTCTGCCAGGCTGGCAGTTTTGTACTTGTCAAAACAGTGTATCATCCACAGGGGACTTTTTGCCACCCCACATGCAGCTTCTGAGGGCACAGCCTCAGTATGTGTGTCCCCCTGCAAGAGCACTGGCCAGAACAAGAGCACACACACATCTTTAACAGGAGCTGCCCTGTATCCAAGCACAACAACTGCGTGCTGGGTGGAGAAGGGTGGGAGGGAAGAGCTGGCTGAAACACTCCAGTTGAATTTGAGCTTATCACAATGGACTGCTTCCAGCCTGCTTCCTCTAGGAGCACACAGGGCATCCTCCTTACCCTTCAGACAGGTAACAGGCAGCTCTGCCAGGGGGAAGAATGGATCTGATGGCCACCAATGTAAGCAAGTTAACCAGAGCCATCAAGACTGGAGGCAGCCTGGGCTGCAATGGTCATGCATCGGTACAGTTTGCAGTCCTGAGGGACATGGGTCAGGTGAAGTTAGGCTCATGAATTTTAGGAAAACAGAATTCCAGCTCCTCAAGGACATAATGAACAGGATCCCCTGGGGACAAGGGAGTGTAATAGAGCTGACAGATCTTTAAGGAACTCTTCCACAGAGTGCAAGAACTCTCCAGGAGCAAGATATTGGGCAAAGAAGGCGAGAGAGTGGTGTGTGTGAGTAGGGAACTGCTGGTCAAAGTAAGGGGAAAGAAGCAAATCCACAGGAAGTGGAAACAAGGACAGGTAGCCTGGGAAGAGAATAGACATGAAGTTTGGTTGTATAGGGATGTAGTGAGGAAGGAGAAAACAGCTGGAACTGAACCTGGCAAGGGATGCAAAGAACAAGGAGAAGGGTTTCAGCTGTGTTAACAAAATAAGCTCAAAGAAGGTGCACCCCCTGATAAACAGCACTGGAAAGCTGATAGCTACAGATGGGGAGAAGACTTTGTCTCAGTCCTCAGTGTCAGCCTCTCTTCCCACACCTATCAAGTCAATGGACAGCAGAATGAAGACTAGGGGAGCAAAATGCTTCCTGATCTTAACGTCAGTGGACAAGAGAAGAGCTAGAGATGTCATTTATCAGGACTTCTGTAAAGACTTTAATATGATGCCCCCCAACATGCTTCTCTCTACACTGGACAGAGATGGGTTTGATGGGTAGACTGTTAGGTGGGTCAGGAATTGTTTGCATGGTTTCATCCAGAGGTCAATGGCTCAGAGTCCTGGTGTACATCAGTGACAAGTGGTGTCCCTCAGGGGTCCATACTGGGACCAGTTATTTATTATCTTCACTGATACACGGGGATTGAGCGCACCCTCAGCACATCCGCAGGTGACACCAAGCTGAGTGGGGTGGCTGATGTGCATGGACTTTTTGCAGTTCTCCCCATATATACCCTGCCCATGTCAGCAGTAAAGTTCACATGTGTTGACTTACCTGAGTCAGATCTGCTCCGTGAATTCCCCTCCGAATTGGGGAGCGAGGTCTGTATCAAGAGCTGTACTGCCTCAACCTCGTCCTGCGCTTTCACCTTGCTCCAGCAGATAGCTTGGATGTGCCTCGTGCTTTTGGGAGCTCTAACATCACTCTGCTCAGGAGGGACACAACAAGCATGAGGATGTAACAACACACAACACAGAACACACTAAGCTCCCCTACGAGGGAACTTCCACTAGTGCCTGGGCGGCAGCAGTTCTTTCAATATACAGCCTGCTTTGCAAAACCACTTAGCTAGTTCTCAAATATTTTTAGACTCTAGATAATTTTGGCTGGTACTTGTGACTATGCTAAAAATGTGGTAGTGAATAACTGCTTCAATTCTTGTACCCTGTGAAGGAAAGATCTGAAGGCCTTTGTCTACAAACATAAAAATACCTTTTACTAGTTCTATTAATGAGCATCAAATGTGCATTGCTTTCTGCTAAAAGAGGTAGGACTAAGGTATTTTTGCAGGGGGACCCCCAACAAAATTTTCCTGGAGTATCCTTCAGTTTGCTGTTAAGGACGTATGGCTCGTGTGAGAAACTTCAGCCTGAAAGAAAACTACTTCTTCACCTTTGAGACAAGCAAGCAAGGTCCAGGATTTCCCCATCGCTCCATCACTGCCTGAATGCTTGTTCAGGACAGAGCTGGAATCTCATTTATTAACCTTCTTCTGACAGACAGAATTAGTCTTTATAAAATCAGTATTGTAAGTAACTGCAAACTCTTTTTACAAAGCCAATTTCTATCATATCAAATTGTATTCTGGGTTTTATTTTATCTTACTCTTGATTTCTCATTTCCTTTCTTCTCCTGTTGCTCCTCTGCTCTCCTAATTAGCACATCATTGAAAAGATAAAAACCAGCCTCTTTAGATAATGCAAACAACACTGACCATTACACTTGAAGTGAGAGGAGCTTTCATCCTTGAGAAGAAGAGCCCATCCCAGGCAGCAGTCTGGGGCCATTGTCTCTGTAAACTTAATTCAGCTTTTGCTCTGAAGTTTATATTTTACAACTAATTACAGGCTGCTGAGAGCATGATTATAGGATATGACAAAGCCAGAGGATGTTATTTCCACACCTCCTGTGTAGGTTTTGTCTTAGATCAACTATTTTATTTGTTTCTTAGTGCTTACCTCATACGTAACAACACATTCTACAGACTGGTGCTCTTCTATGCCCACAATCCATTTCTCCATTACAAACGGTGGCTGGAAAAAACATGGTGGGAGTTTTCTAAGGTGCTCTTCATCTCCCGACTTGTTTCTAAATCACCCAAAAGGGATTTACAACATTTGCCTCTTTTCATTCATTCCTATATTGTTAACATCAATACTTTTCTTAAAATTTTATGAGACAAAGCAATATATTTTTGAAATATTAACTTCCTGGTTTATGAAAGGAAATTGAGAAGAGATTTCCGTACACAACGCACAGCAGATGAGACAACGTGGAATGTTTTCGGTGGGGCATAAACCTTTTTTCAATTTTGTGTGTATACACTTTTGCTTCTGCTAGATTTACAGAGGAAAGCAAGAACAAATATCTAGAGATTCTCAGAGATATTCCTTGACAAATATAAAAATGTTGAAGTATGTGAAAAGTTAATGTTACCGTATTTAGTTGTTACTTTATTTAACTTTATGCCTTTTTCGAAGGAAAAATTAAAATATCCAAGATTAAAATTAGACAGAAAACTAATGATAATAATAACAACAGTCATAATAGCAATAACAACAACAACAAAAAATCACAAGCGTTGTTCCAGAAATCACTAACTATAAAAATCGTATTAGCGTAAATTAAATATTAGAATCTTTTTTGGCAAATACACCTATATCACATTTTCCTGAAAATTCTGACTCTTGACAATCTGCTTTTCAATTTTTTCTTTAGAAAAAATGACCAAAAATTTCCCCTCCCAGTTTTGCCCCAAAAATTCACAGTTAAAAGCACTCAAGAGCTTGGGAGTTTATACTAGTGCACATTAGAGCAGCATTCTAACTGGAAATCAAGCTGTATGTTTTTTCAGTTAGAAATTTCTTTTGTTAGCTATTATCAAGTGGAACAAATGAATAAAAACAATTAAAATAATAGCTAAAAAAATGCCCTCTGCATCAACAGAACTTCTGTTCCTTAGGGAAAAGCAGTCTAAATGCTTACTGGTAAATATTTACAAGCAGGTTGTGACACAGGGTAAAATGATCAGTGACAATGAATTGCAGATGTTCAGTGCTGTACTGTCTGGGATGGGTTTCAGTCTTTGCAATCCACTGGTGCATGAAGAGAGAGTTTTAGAACCAGGTAAAAGTCATAAAACTATTAAAAAAAAAACCAAACAAAACACACCCACACAAAAATGAAAGAGAGAAAAAAATCCAAAAAACCTCCTAGACAAATCACATGAAGTTTCTGGAACATTTATATTGGTTTCTTCCCTTGAAAAATAAAGCAGTTTTTGGAACATTCTTTTATTAAAAGGGGTAATAAATTCAGAGATAAAACATGGAATTAAAACAAGAAAATATAAATTAGTTCCTTCTCTTATTTGTCTATTGTTAACATTATTGTCAGCTTAAAGGAGAACCAAAATACCTAACTCCTATTTTGATACAATTCCATTTAAAATGTGCATTTTATTTAAAAGCTGTCAAGAGATTGAGCTTCTGCAAGCACAAAAGTCGACTGCTGTGGTATTTTAATGTCTTTGTTTGAGATCTGTGAATTCGTGAAAGCTTTAAGGCTGTAAATACCTTTGTCATCTTTAGAATCTCTGCATCAGGTAGGTTAGTGTTGAATGTCACATCTTTTATGTAGGTTATTGCAATTTCATCCCCATCCATCTCCATGTACATTTTCCATTTACAATCCTATGAATAATAAAGAAAAAGAATGCCGGATTGTTAGAATACAAATAGGAAAAAAACCCCAACAACAAAGCCCAAAATGAAACAACACTGAAAGCCGAAACAACCCAAAATCTAATCCTCAATATATGAAGGAAAAAAATAACCCAGAGAGAAAGTTGAGGGCCACATACATATTTTAGGATTTGCAGGTTTGCAGTACAGTGTTGATAATGGAAAACACTCAGCCTTCTTGTTCCCTCTTCTCCCAGCTCACCCTGCCAGGCAGCTGCCACCTTGACAGGTGTGGTGTCTTCTGGGATGTGGTGTCCCTCAACGGCCTCACCTGGCCAGACAGCCTGGAGCACGTGGCCTGGGAGCTCTGCACACCCCAGGACAGCAGAGGGACAGGGCAGCAGTGGGAGCCGTCCCTTGGGGTCACCGTCAGTGCGGGCAGCCAGCCACAAGGACATCGTCCTGGTGAACCCAGGAATAAAATATATATGTGCACTACAAGTGAATGTTGCACAAAGTCTGTGCAACACCTTCAAGACAATCACTCAAATAACGAGCAAAAGGATGAGCTTGTTATTACAGCTCAGTTATTTGAGATACTAGAGCCCAGTGAGTCACTGAGCACTCAACTACTGCTTGCCTCCTTGCATTGTTAATTGTAATGAAGCTCAGCTAAGAAAACAGTCACAGTGAGACTAATAAACCACAGCAATAAAAGGTATCCTTAAACAATCCCCTGAGTTCAACAGGGGGCCAACATCCCACACTTTGCACAGGTGTGAGCCTGCAGAAAGTGACAGCTGGCAGCACCCTGCAGACATCCCGCATGGACTGAGTGCTGGAGCTGGGGTTCGTGTCTGTGGCCAGGGAGGCTCCCACTGGGGACCAGAGACTGCCTGGCCATGCTGCAAACCAGCCAACATTTGCTGGTCTGCCCAGCAGGCGCTTTGGGGACGAGATACTGTGCAGTGCACTGAGCTCCTCCAAAAATCAGACCCCTGAAAGACCACTCTGCCAGGGAAGCTGAGTGTCCACCTCCATACAGGAAGGAGGGAATCTTCCCTTTGCAAAGACAGGAGCTCCTCCAGATATGCTAGGGGTTCAGGGATCTGTGTCTGCCACGTGCCACCTGTTAGGCAGGCATGGGCTCCGTGCTTGCAGGAGGCAGTCTTCACCTTGGTTTCGCTCAGAAAATGCAAAAACTTTCAGTGGGGACACAGAGGGTCGCTTAGGGCCACGGGTTTGGGTAAGCAGTTATTTGCACAGACAAACATACAGCAGCCTAAAAAGTATCTGTTTGCACAGGTGATTATCTGTGGTGTTAGCACGTGCATCTCTCATAAGTGTAACATAGGAGCTCAGCTCTCAGAAGGCTCAAAGCTTTCCATCATGCATTGAATTGGCAATTCCAAATTAAAAGAAAACTGAAATATAATAATTTCTGAACTGCAACAAGAAATTATGTTTATGACAGCATTTGGCCCTGTGTGTCCATCTGCCCCCTTTGAAAGCTTCCACATTTTACAAGCAGAGAGGGCATGTGAGTTCGTTTTCGCACTGTCCTGGTGCAAGTTTGAGTGATGGGAACTGCAGTTCAGTGGTCAGGGCACCAACCAAGATTCAGAGGCACCAAATGCAGTTTCCAGTTCTGCTATTGGTTTCCTGTGCAGCCTGATCAGGTGCTGGTCACCCTGTGCCTCCATTTCCTAATCACAGGCTGCATCCCTCTGCACGTCTCTTTTCCGTCCTGTTTTTTACATTTGTGAGCTGACCCAGGGTAACGCCTGTCCCGTCCCAGGCAGGTTCAGCACTGTGCACCGGCCCTGACATCGGCTGAGGAGGGCACGGGCTTTGAAACAGAACGGCACCAGCAAAGCGAATTGTCTCTGACTCCTCCTCAGCTCTTGGACTGTGCTCCTCTCCCTGCCCAATGTTCTTGTTGCCAGACTCTTTTGCAGGAGATTCATGCTACTGCAAATCAAACCTGAGGTTAGAGACAAGACGTTTGATGACATTTTTAAGTTTTACAAAAACACCTGAGCCAAGAAAAGAAAAAAATATGGACGTGAAGTACTATTCTCCAGTTAGTTCAGCACATCTCCTGCCATCTCTGAGTAATACCAGTGCCAATACCAGAGCTAGAGCTGCACCTTCTGCTGGGGCTCCCGTGCCCTCCTGACTCAGGATTTTGTGCTGTCCACTCACATTTCCCTGCAGACTAGATCTGACAAAGATGATCTCATTTTAATAAACAAAATAAATCAACCAGCCACCTCCAGAGAAAAGCTCAGGGGGTGGGCACTGCCACTGCCCGTCCCCTTGCCAGATCCGCTGCACAGGCAGGATCCCTCTCCATGCGGTCGTGGATCAGATTGCCCCACGCAGGGGTGGATGCCTGAGGCTTGCACAGACACTGCCTTCCCCAGCTTTCAACTGCACCTTCAGAGAAACACTCTCCTGTCCCTCAAATCCAGTCCCCAAACCTTTGGTCCTCTTTGGAACCCCCTCCAGCCACACTGTGCAGATACCAAGAGGGCAAGATATCATACTAGGATACCCACTCTGGTCCCTCAAAAATACACGTCTCATTTTATTTGGAAAGGTTTTCATTTTGTGTTATTAGTAAATCATTACTGGAAAGGGGAAAGAGAGAATGAGAGAGAGAGAGAGAAGGAGAAGATAAGGAAAGCAAGGGGCAAGAAAGGAAAAGGGACATTGGGAGAAAGAAAAAAGATATTAAAAAGGAGGGAGGGAAGGGAGGGAAGGAAGGGAAGGGAAGGAAGGGAAGGAAGAAAGGGAAGGAAGAAGAAAAGGCAGCAGATAGGTGATTTTAGAATCAAAGCACTTACCAAATATCTAAGATAAGTAGGTGGTTACTTGTCTTACAAACCTAGTAACTATTTTGTTCAACCACACAGTAAATAATGCAAGATTTGTGTGCCACAGAAAGAAAGGGACGTATTTCCCTGTTTTCAGTGGAGTCCCAGGTTCTTATAACAGGAGATGCTCATCCATTTAAGCAAAAATTTGGCTAGAGAAACCAAGCATATGAATTTCAATTCTTTGATGAATAGTAGCCATATGACTTCTCAGCTCAAAACGACATTTAGTGCCAGCCATATGTGGGAAAATAATTTGGAAATGGCTTGTTCAAAGTGTCTGGTTGATAGATATGCTTGCATAAGTCCTTCAAAGAGACTTCCCTGGACATCTTGTCATTCAAGCATTAAAATACTTCCCAATATCGACCTGCTTGATTTCGATCTAAATAAAAAAATTCAGCTTTTTGTTTTAAAAAATTACCTAGTTTCAGAACTGAAATGCACAACCTGCAAAGCTTTGTGCAAAAACATTTCCAAATACCACTTTGACAAAGTCAATAAATCAACAACATCTGAAAATTATTGTAGAAAAAAGCAAATCACGTGTATTTGAGCTGCTTTTCTCAGCTTTGAAACAGAAAGTAAGAACACTTTAAAAATTAAGTCTCCAGCTTTCTGTAGTGACAATACTCCTTTAACCCCATATGTGTTTAAGTCTGCAAAAAAAAAAAAAAAACAAACTGAAAAGGAAATGAAAAAGATCAGGCAAGGCTCTAAACAGCAAACACATATCCTGCAACAAGAGCTTAAAACCTTTGCTAGGGAGGCACTTCATTTTTCAAGGGGGCCCAAATTGAGGATTCATTTTAAAATCAGTGGTTGCAGTAAACTTTTTTGGTTTTCTAGAGATTGAAAAAAAACTGGAAATGGCATTGTAGCAGATAACTGGATATTAGAAGAAAATTAAGATGTAGCACAAGATGAAACAAGTAAGAAAAAAATGTTGGCCATGCTGATACTAAAAGTAGTAGCATGTGGATGATTTAGGTCCCCAGAAGCTCCTTTACATTCTTAGCTATTATCTATCTCAGCTGCTGAAACCTGCTGTTTTAAAGGCATTAGACTTGAACATCTAGTGACAGCACTTGGCTTATTTATCATTATGTATCACCCTGCTACACTATATTTTATTATACTGGATTTAAAGGAAGATAACACAATTATGGTTAATTTGCTTCTCTTCTTTATATGTATAGTGTCATGACCCACCACAGCTTTGTCCCATGAGATATTTTTAACCAAAAAGAAATCCACAAGAAACTCTCCCTAAAAATTCCATTAATAACCTCTTGTAGCATGTATAGGTTGCAGGGTCTGGAACTAAGAATGTTTTAATCTCTTCAGCAAAACAATGTCTCATAATGATGTACAGGACTATTGCTGCACTGATGAAGAATCATACATAATTCAGCACCTTTCACTTGGCACCACTGTGATATCCTCATTAGCAGTGGCTCACAGTGGCTGTCAGATGGTGTCCATGCGAATGCAGGCATTATATTGTCTTTGAGATGTGCAGCTGCTTCCATGACACTGCCAGTATATAAAAACATGACGCCAGTTTGTTTTATTTAGTGCTAAACCTTCCAGTTTGTAAAAACAAGGCTGACACAGAGCCTGACATGAGGCAGTGAAAATAATTAGCTCTCATTTTCTCAGCCTCCTATTTCCTTCTCCCCGCTGTGTTCTCTTTCCACTAAACCACCACATGTCAGTCGAAATGGGAGGCAATTAGTGGGCTCATTTCAGTCCCCACAACTGTGCTGAAAAGAAAGTATTTATGATGGCACAATGAACAGCTGAAAGATTAAATAACATTTGCCTTTTGAAAAGAAAATGACTTCTAGCTAAATGGGCAATTTTTGATTATTCTCAAACAAGCTTAGAGTAGTTGGTTTTTAAAATACAAGAAAGGAAAATGAGTCATTTTTAGGTGAAAGAATCAAATAAAACTTGACACAGTAATGCAAATAACTGATGTTTTATTGCAAAATATGTAAATGTGTTATACCCTTAACAATGGCTGGTGTCTCAGGTCAGGGCAGGCTGCTGCCAGCCAGGCTCCAGCAAGAGAAGGTGGCTCCACCGCTGGTTTTGTTTCAGCTGTGCAGGCAGAAGAAAAGAGGGGCGGAGGGGAGGCCTTGCGAGAGAGATGGTCTTAAAATGTACAGAAACAAAGCAAGTGGAAGATATATTTATGTCATCAGTTGCCTGGGTGCCTCCTCCGAGCCGGAGCCCTTACTCCTCTGCGAGGCAACAGGCACTGACTGGCTGCAGCTTTGCCTGGAGAAGCACAAGGCCCCTTAACACCTACGCAGAGCAGCCAGCAGTACTAAAAATATCTGTCCCCTGATGGTGCTCTTCTTTAACAACCAGCGCTGTGGAGCTCCGTGCACAACAGCGTGGCACATAATGGTAACTATCAGGCACGGCTACGTGTGCCTCAAGAGCAGAGACCTGCAGCAGACAAGGCAAGAGCTCAGTGACACCCCAACATTTACCAAAAGCTGCCCTTGCCGTGTGATCAGAAGCAAACGGGGGTGTTGGAGTCCCAGCCTCGAAGACTTGCACTGTTGCAAGCAGGTTGCTCATCCACGTGAGCAGCCTGCTTGCAACAGTGGGATGGTAAAGGTGGAAGCATGAGGAACGAGTCCCTTCCCCGAGGGCTGCATGGGTGCCCTCCTGTAGCGTCCTCCAGTGGCATTTCCTGGGGGCCACTCGTGGGAACAGCCTGCTGAAGCCTTGCGGACACCACGTCACCACTGCGGCACATGGAGTGACTGCTCACACTCTGGGACTTGCAGCTCTGCAGGACATGGGCTGAGGGAACAAGGGTGCTCAGGAGCTCAGGAAAAGCATGGCAGGGCCACTGTTCTGCTGGGAACAAAGGCTCCTCTTCCAGGCTTTGTCTGTATAGCACATGCCAAGCCTACAGATAACTGGGAACCTGTCTGCTTCTACAGATGTATCTGTGACCGAGGCTATATGTGAGAGAGAATGTGTGGAAGGCAGCAAGTTAATTCAGTGGCCAAAGTATAAAAATAAATCTTTAGATTAAAAAGTCTAGAAAGTCAAGTGAACAAAATACCTACCTAAAAAGTCTATGTCTCTTCAGGGCTATGGAATAATTTCTAATAGGAATCCCTGGTCTAGCACTGCCTACACAAGGATTTTTAAAGGTCTTGGCTTGAGTTCAACTTCAGTTACGCATGGACGCTGCATCTGGAGCACTCCCAGTGGAGATGATGGAGTTATACCAGCTCCACCTCATGCAAAAACAATACATGTTCCTGAAAAGTGTCTTTGGAAGGAAATACCAGGAGCTCAGATCACCTGCACTGATCCACCTTCTTGGCATACTGCATTATTCTGTTCTTAATGGTGGTGGCAATATTTTAATGTGGTTGTGCTTTTATTTTACAGCTTAGGTAATTTTTTGTCATTTCACTGACTACTTTTTAGAATTGGAGCAAATCTATGAAAATCGCAGCTACAAACACAGCTACTCTGATTCTTGCATTAACTGTTGGTCTTTAGTAATGAAAGCATTGTGGTTTGACGTAGAATTAAAGAGGGAGGATTTAGAAGACAAGGTTTTGAGATAAGGATAAATAACCCCATGTTAGAAAGTCAAGGTACCTGTGATTATTTTGAAAAGGGTCAGATAAAACCAATTCCTCCTCCATTTTTACTTACTGAAGTGGGTTAAAATACCTACAGAGCATGGAGAATATGAATGACTGAAAAACTGTAAAATTGAAGTTTCAAATTTTATACCTTGCCTCTTGCTTTATTTTTAAGAAAGTAAAGAAAGAATTTATGAGCGTTGATATAGTGGGAGGGTGGAGAGGAACAAGCAGCAGAAATAGTCTCAAGCAGTTGTGAAACTGTATTCCAGTTCCAACTATTTCAGTACTGTTTTTTCTTGTATTGCCTGCCTTTTGCCAGCCTGGGCTTCTACACATGAAGGGTTGGTCACAATGCTGCTTTAAAGTAACCTTAATAGTATATTACCTTTGCCACTACACATTTAAAATAGCATTATAGCATTAAAATATATCTCAGTTCAGATATTCAAGGCTAGAAAACAGTTCACACAGTTAGCAGTTGTTTTTGAAGAGGCTCTGCTCCTTACCTTGTCAAATGGAGGGAGAGGTAAGTGGAGGAAAATAAGGCAGAATAGTGAGGCAACTTCAAGGCTTTGTGTTTGGATATAGGTCAAATTGTGCCACTCTCAGTAAAAAATGAAAATATTCAATGTGAAATTTAATGTTCAGTGAAATCTGCCCTTTTGAGGGCCAAAACTAAAGAATGCATCAATAGAAGGCAAAAAGACTGTAAGGCATCCTTCTCAAGGGGCTTGGTGATTCATCAGTATGGAACCAACATAGCTCAGGCACCTTTTCCTGATTGGGAAATTTTAATGAGCCATCCAGGATGAGAAAGCCATGGAAAATTCCCCCTGCACTCCTACAAATCAGCTCAAGCCACAACTGTCAGGGTTTGTTGTTTTACCCTCCATCTTGGACTTAATTGGTGGTCCCATGCTTTTTTTTTTTTTTTAATTTGTGGGGAAAAGAAAAGTCTCAATCTATCACCATTCAGCTCATTGGGAATTGTGTACAGAAAGGTCATGAAAAGGCAGTGACTGGAAGTAACCACATAACTTGAACCACAAGAGTTGGAAAAGAAACCTCTAAAAACCAGGTTAGCTTTGCAGTGCTCACTCCTGATGCATTCAGAGAGCACAAAGGTCAACTGAGCTTTTGTCGCCTGCGAAGATGCAGCTAAAAAAGGAAGGAAACTTTAATGAAATGACTGCATCTGTCAGCTGGTGGAAACCAACATAATCCCACTAAAAGATTCAGTTTAAATTAGATAAAAAACATGGGGCTGGGAAAGCTGTTTACTGGAAAGTCAATGTTTCATTCAGCATACAGAGAAGGCTGAACATTCAAATGCTGTCTTGAAGCATATCCAGCAGGATCCTTGCTAAAGGCACTGCCACTCTTAAGGCCCCGAAGTTTCTGCCTGCTGACGAAGAAAGGTGCACTGGCTGTGCCGATGGGGCACGGCGCAGTGCCCAGGAGAGGAACTGTGCCCTGAGGAACCATCTGCACACCACAGACAGTGCTGTGCTCTTACCAGGCAAACACGTCTGGATTAGCTGGCACCCCTGAAACGGTTTCTGGGTCCTGGACCAGCTTCTCCAGCACTTTTATATTGCGTGGTATTGCTGTATGTCACCCCACAGCAGCACCCACTCCACAGCTTTAGTTTGGACCAGGAGGCTTTCGTCCTACGTGTCCATCCTGTCCCATGCTTGGGCAGAGCCACCTCCAGTGACATGGGTGGGCTTGCTTCCAGGTGCAACTACACCAGAAAATAACTAAAGGGAACTCAACCCAGAAGACCAGCAGAGAGCCAGCCTGGTGTAAAACCTCCCAGGTGTAAAACCTGTTCTCCTTACAGAGCCCTTCCTGCTGCACTTGCACCACCTCCCAGCGGAGCCTAATAACCTCCCTCGCCGTACACAAGTCTAGCAGCCAACACATCACCCAGGGAACGCACACCCTCGATGTGTAACCCAGATTTGAGCTTATTGCCTTTTTCCTCATGATTAAAACAGGAGAAATGCTTCTTAGCTAGGCAGCTGGTTATAAGGACTGATTAGGGTAAAGTTCCTTTGAGAAATTTATTTTTAAACTGATGTAGGCCAGCTTTTTAGCTATAAAGATGGCGGAAGGTATGATCCCAAGTGCTTCTGCTGACCCAGTTTTACAGCAACAGGCACCACTCTTTTACAAAAATGGGACAATAAAAGAAGTTTAAACCCTCCAATCCAGGTTTTCACCCTTTTCCCAGTTCATTTTGGAACAAATCTAGATGGCAGCAGTAGCTGGCTCAAAGCAGCCTCTAGGGGAGCCAGAAGATTGTACTGCAGGGGTTTTCAGAGAAGCAAGCTAGCCAAATTTGCTATACAGCGTGTACCACACCAGTCTTTGTTAATGTTATGTTTAATGCAAATTACTTACCCATGTTGGCCCTAGCACCCTACCCAAACACTCAGACAATCTGCTCCTTCCAGCTGACTTTTTCAAACTGGCTCTGCTGCAACATCTTTAAAGGCAGGTACAAGTCAATGTGCACATCTCAGACAGGCGTTTCCAGCCCAGACATACTCAGGTGACAAATTGTGCATTCCCTGGAATGTCACCACTAAGCACATGGGGTGCTGCAGCAGGGCAGCTGACAGGGAAGGCATGCCTGGCATGCAACCACAGCTTCAGAGGGAATGGCTTCCTTAGAAAAGGGCCCAACAGCACACAGAGCAGGCAGCACCAATTAGGAGCTCACAGGGAAGGCAGGGGCAAATAAAAAAGGTTGTCAGAAGCCTGCAGAGGTTATGTCAACACTACACAGGTTCACTGAACTAACTCTCCCCTCTCATAACAATTCAGCTTCTGTCCCACAGACTTTGCATACGGTCTCATTTTCACGCTTTGCTGCCATGGCTAAAACATCTACTCATCTTCAAACTTAAGGAGGTGTAAGTACAACATGAATTTCTCTTCAGTGCTCAGAGGTCTATTTGCTCCTTCTCTTGCTCTTTCCTGGGGGTGGTTGCCCAACTCCCTGTGCTACGGCTCACAGCACATATTGAAAATGGAAGGAAGATACGGACTTTTTAATGGACTTTTCGTTCCTTCAAGAGTTAGTTGCACATGGGAGAGAAAAATGCACACCTACAAAAAAGCAGCTGTACAGCTGCATAAGCAACATGCATTCAAGAACAGTGAGACAGTCTAAGTAATTCACATAGTGATAAAGAAGATTTTTATAGGAAAAAGAAGTACTCAGGATAAAAGAAACAAACTAAAAAAGGAAATCTTCAGACAAAAAGCTTTTTCAAATTGATGAAATTATTTCAGTATGAGTACAAGTTCCTACTAAGTTCAAACCTAAATGCTTCCTCTGTAAGCACCACCAAGTACAGAAATCAAGAGACTCCTGCAAACAATATGCCCTGAAAGCAAAGCAGCCAGATAACACAAGATGAAAGTCAGTCTCCCACAAGTTTAGGGTGGACACACAATGCGGATTTATCAAATACAACAGGAAACAAATCCTGCTGTCACAACCCCTGACTCTAGCTCAGAAATGCTTTGCACACCATTTCCACATAGATGATTAATTCTAAACCCCTTGAACTCAGAGTCCATGGCAAGCTGGACAAAGCAAACAAAAAGCATGGGACAAACCTCACTCTTGAGAAAAAAACAATGTGGTAGAAATCCTTTGCTGGAACATCTGGAGTCATCAACGCTCCTGTTACACAGGGTGTAACAAGAGATCCTTGAACCAGCTCGGCTTGGAGCTGAGGTTTGATTGGAATGTGGCATGCTGGCAATGGCTGAAGCACAGTGGTTTTGTGCAATGTGCTGCAACTACCTCTCCCTCCTCCCCAGTACCCTGAGAGGACACGGTCTCCACCAGGACCAGTCCCATCCTGCCCAGCCAGCAGCCATGCAAACCACGTATTTTCCAAACTCCTCCTGGCTGCATAAAACAGTATTTCCTTTCTGCTGAGACAAAAGGAAGTCTGCCCACCAACATCAGGCATATGCGACTGCTCAACTGTCAGTGTTGTTTTTTTTTTAATAACTGCATTACCACTTCATACCCATTGGGATAAAAGGAGCAAAATTAAATACTAAATTACAAAAATTGCAATTTAAAAAAAATTATTCACAAGGAAACAAAAGCTTTCAGCCAAAACTTTCTGTGCCACTCTTTTCTTCCTTGCCTGTTCTGGGGGATAGTTCTTCATCACTGATGCAGCCCCATTTTCCACCTTGACATTCAGTCAGCATTTTCCAAAACCATGCCAATTTATCTTTTGTGTCCAGAAGATACTGGATCCTCTAGGTAGGGACTCTTAACCAAATCAATTGATCTAGCTCTCCCAGCTTACCTTTGGACCGCTTCCCGGCTTCAAGTGATAACCAAAAACAAGTTCAAGATTCACTACTTTCTCAATGCTTTCTTCAGTTCCACCTGCAGAATCCTGCCAAAAAACAGGCAAAGGTGAGAATTCACATCTACCACCACCCACTGGGAGACAGGTGCACACCTTTTGGTGGCAGAAAGGATTTGCTTTTCAGGTGCTACAAGTCTTGGCAGGCAGTAGAAAGGAGACATCATGCTCCAAGAGGAGCTCCAAAGGCTTCTGTCTGCGTTTAAGGCTGGTTGTGGATGGCCACCAGGAGATGCTGCACAATTTCTGCTCCTGGCTGAGCTGTTCTGGCACGGTGTGGTGTCCCTGCAAGCACTGTGGCAGCCTCTGCCATTGGAATTGCAGCTGGCACAGCAAGGCAGCAATGCTCTGACTTTCATTTTTCCCTCCAGGGAACAGAGTTTTGCTATATGCAAATTCACTTTAAGTGGATTTCACTCTATAGCTGTGCAATAAATTATGACTTCGTAATTTCTTTTCATAAGCTACTTCAGGATTTGGGGTCTAGAATTCCTTGATTTGCTCACTGAATTAAATAAGGTAAATATCTGCTCTAGCAACACCAAGGTTCCTAAACACTCTCTTCTTTTTGCATGGGTCTTATTACTGATATCAGAAAACGAATTGGTTAATGTAAGGGTGACAAAACACTAAATCATCCTTCTCTCCTATAACATTAGCAAACTGGGGAATGATGGGCTTATTCTGGGCCAGGAGTCTGCTGTTCGTCAGTGGTGACCAGTTGGTGGCAGCAGTTTGGAGGAATGGTTCTTCAAAGTAGTATCTGATTAATGACACAAACAAATTGCAACCAGTTGTCGTTTAATTCTACCGGCACCATGATAAAAACTTAGAATCTCCTTGAAAACAACTTCTATTATCCTATTATTTGTTCTGATGTGACCCATTGCTGCTGTTGACTCTCCATATTTGTTACAACCCCCTGTAGGAACTGCATCCTTACCCTCCCCTGAAGGGGGGAAAAGTTGAGACATGAGAACAGTGAAATATTCATACCAGCACGAGAAGCACGTCTTATATCAACAGTGAGACTTGCCTTAATTAATGGTGGAAAATGAAATAGATTTAGGTAGTCATGGGTTAACTTCTCAATAGCAGTCTAGAAAAAAAAAAAATCAACAAAACCAGATGGGAGTTATTCAGTATTTCATCCTGCAAATACCAGCATGAAAAAAAGCACAACCCCTGGTGCCCTCTGTTTTCCACTGTGGATACATTAGGGCATGTGAGAAGAGTTTAAAATATAGCCTTGTTCTGGAAACTGTTGTGCTAGACTGGCCCTGGTTTGTGTTCAGAATCAGATCTAGTTAATCAGAGAAAGAGATGTTCAGGAGCTTGTTTTTGTTTTTTTTATTTATGCTCAAATCAACCCAGGAAGCTGAGATCTTTCATTTTGGACATTATTGACTTTATTAAGTTTCAATAGTTTTCCCTGTAGGAAATGTAAATTAAATATATCAGTAATGGTGTGTGGGCATGGAAAAAATGGTTGATGAACAAAAGGGGAATAAATCTGTATGACTTGCAAAGCTAAATTTGCAGGACTAGCAATTACAATACAAGTATCTCTTTGCTAGCAAATTGTTATCTAAAATGATTGAGACGCAACAAAATTATAGATTCTGCTTTTATAGAATCCCTTTTCCAAAGCTGACTGCCAGAAAACTGAACTCTCTCCTGTGGCTGCAGTACTAATACCATTACCGCTGTTGTGATCACATTTTCTTAAGTCATTACAAACATTAGATATTTAAAACACTGTTTTAAAGCAAAGTTCTAAGAGCAAAGAAACCTGTCTGTCAATCAGATTTAAAGTTGTCCAACAGAGTTTTGTTAGTCTAAATGCACTTTACGCTATAAATGAGATGTGGAAGTTGAGAAGCTGAGATTTCAGTTCAAATAACTGGTTTTGCATCTGTTTCTCCCTCAGCTAAAGAGAGCTCTCTCGGAAGATTCCCAAGCTTTTCTGCTGGGAAAATGGCCCTCCTAGGTGAATCTGGAGCAGTACTGCCATCCAGCTCACAAGAAAGCTAAGAACTACAGAGGAGTATAAAGACCACAGCACCTATTTTCGTGCCCCATAAAATGCTCATGTTGCTTTGAGTTCTAGATCCCTATGAAGCTATAATTCTATTTATTTTAGATATCAAGTATTTTCTCTATTTAACTTTGTAACTTTTTTTTTTTTTTTTTTTTTTTGCTAATACTACTGAAACCCCATAGACTTCGTAATACTTGCACTATAACCGACTGCAACATTCAATATATGCTGATAATACCTTTAAATGGATGATGTGTCCTCTGGAAACAATTCCCATGTCCTTCAAATCCTCTTCTTCTAGAAGAAGCAACTGCTTCCCAGTGATATGATGTTCCTTAAACAAGCTAGCATAGACATTCATTTCACCAGAAGTATCACCTTAAGATAAAAGAAGTTATTCAGAAATCCACACGGCACTTTATTGGAGGGGGGGAAATGAACAAAAGTATATTAGTTCATAAATGTGAATATGAAAGGACATATGAATAGCTTTTACCTTTTCTAGTAAGTTGTTGCATCCAGAAAAACTGCAAAAAAGAGGAATGAATCTTGAAGTTCAAATTATCAAAATCTTGTATTACAGTTATTTGGAGTTCACAAGTAATCATCCTTTCTAAAACAAAATTTAATAATATTTCTCACTTTGGGATAAATTACTCAAGATTCATCAGTGCAAATGATTACTTCTATTTAGCTCTTCCAAACTGCCATTTTGCAGCCACCTTTCTCAGTTTACTGTCATGAAGAACTGAAATGGCTTAAGCAGAAGCTGAGAAATGTCACGTGCTAAAAGGGCTGAAGTGAAGGAGCCAGGGCTTTTATGGTTTTTGCACTGGCTTTCCAGACAGTCCTTTGGTAAATGTCAGCCAAACAACCCCAGGATGCACAATACACAAAGGGAGTGCTCGACAGGACATTAAAATAATTTTGACACATCACTATGCCAGAGATAAATCACTGATGTGTCTTGTTTAGCCTTTTAACGGAATAAAAAGGTATAAAGTACTCAATGCCATGATTTTATATGAAAGAGAGGTTCCACACCCCCTAAAAAGCCCTAAACCTTTTTTCAGTCAATTGCCATCCAGGTGACACACGGTAGGATAAAACCTTTGAAATCATTTTGTCCTGTCCAGGGTCGGGTCATTGGCGAGGACCCAGGAATGCCCTCCTGGCTGCTGTCAGTTCCCAGCTCCCACTATTCTCTGGACACTGGAGAATGTGGCTGTTCTACAAAGGTAACTCAAATCCTTAATTTACTCCTGGTCATTTTCAAGCCTTTCTGGGACACAAGTTTCACCAAACAAACAGCAGTAAAATCTCACCCAGTTGTTCTGATCCAGCCTTCCCTCCCACCACGCCCACTGTAATTTGTTACAGAGCTCCAGCATGTGACTCCAGTCACATTAACACAAAATACTCACCACATCTTCTTCGGTCCATGCACAAATATCAAAGGAGGGCAGCAACTGCATGAGAGATACGAATTGAAAAGAAAACCATCTGACCATTTTTCTCCCCTCCACCCAAATTTTATTCTGGTGGCTGATACTATTCTGTTCCTTTTTCCCTGCAAAGTGCAGGACTTAGGCTGCAACTCATATTGATGTACTAAACCACTGGATTCACACTGATTGTGGGCTGGCTCCAAAAATGGGTTGGCAGTGTTAAATCGATCCTGTCCCTCTCTGCAGATAAAATTACCAGCAGATCTCCAACAAAAACAACTTAGGAAGCAAAAGTAAACCATCTGATGGCAAGGCACTCTATCTGCCTCTCCTCTTGGTTCTGACACTACAGGAAGGCTTTTACTATGATTTCTGCAATGAAAATAATGCTGGGATTATGACTCCCTCCCAAATGATGGATATTTTCAGCAAAAGGAAGGAAAACTTTCACTGGACAGCAGTGCAAACAGCATTTGGAGTCTGGCCACTGTAGACTGTCTTCCCATCCATGTACAGACAAGTCTCTCTTGGTCTCTGCCACTGCTTTGTAACTACTCCCGTAGGGCTGGGGGAGTGCAGCACTTCCCAGCCTCCTACACTTTGCTGGGTGCAAGCTGGTGTTAGCTCTCGAAGCACTAGGAAACCATGGAGGAATGGCTGCATTAAACAAAATTCTGGGATGATTTGAAAACCGACAGAGGAGAAGATATCACTGTAATAGTGATGGCCATTTTACTCATTGAAGTATATGGTAAGCGTCACATTCTTGGCATTTTTCTCCAGCTTAAAGGGTTAGCATCTGTTGTTGTAGATCTGCATTTGGACAGTCAGCGTCTCCCCAAAGCTCAGGATCATGATGTAGTTGCAAACTCTTTTGATGTAGATTACAGTGATTCATCAGAGAGTCAACTCAGTTACCCACGAGCCCCCAATGGCTTTGTCGCCTGCTTCCGAGAGCCCTGCCACCCCCAGGTTCCCCAGACCTCACCCACCAGCCATGCATGTCCCCTGGGCTGGCCCTGACCCTGGCACCTGCACGTAACAGCGACCCGCAGCCAGGGCACAATGCTGAGGGGCACAAACAGTGCTGCGGGCAACACTTAAACACAAGGAAGGGCAAGTGGCAATTGTAACACCCTCAGGAGGCCGTGAGCTGTGCCTTTTGTAGGTACTTAAGAGTCAAACCGGCTGGTGCTGCAGCAGAAGCCTGGTATAATAATTTGTAGAAACGAAAAATTTTCTGCAGAACTGTAATAATGCATTTTTAGATGTACAGTGGTTTTTTTCAGCTTTCTTCATGTTTAAATATAACCAGTGGCAGAATAGTTTTGTATTAATTTTTTTTTTAATGGGAGAATAAAGGAGAAATGTCACACAGTTAGTAATACAAAAAAATGACTTAAACCAGCAGACAATAAGGAATCTCTTGGAACACCAGCGTTTTACACAGTGACACAAATGCATAAAATTTACTGTCAAAATGTTTATTGCAAAATAGAAGTTTGGAACAAAAGAGAAGCAAGGGAAAAGTTCACACCAAAAGAAAGTTTATGACACCAATCGAGGAAATTGAATACATATCTTTCTGTTTGTTTGCTTTGGTTTTACACTGGAAAATTCAATCCACAGTGTGAATAAAACAAGACATGGTATGTCAAGTGCAATAAAGAGGATAACTGACACTGCAAGATTTTACCACACAGAAGTGTAACATTGCATGTTCCACACAAATGATATATTCAGTTTACAGCACAAGAGTCTTGGCATAGGCATTGCGCTCAGCTTTGCTTTTTTAGAAGGGAAAATGAAGTTTTCTAACACTGTGAAAATATTTTCTATTCGAATTCCATCAGTTCAAACCTAAAGTGTAAGTAGCATCAACTCCTACTATTCAGTACAAAACTTCTTCAGTAGTGCAAAAGCAAGAAATGCAGTGGACTATATCTGACTTTAAAAGGCATATGAGTATTTAGCACACAATATAAAACGTTAAAAGAAAGTTGTTGGTTCTACAGTTTTAAAATTAAATCTTCACACATCAGAAATCTCTGTGCAGATTTTACAGTGTACACTAAGTTGAAGCCTGGGGGAAAGGGGAAAGGTCTCTCCTCCAGATTCCTACCAGTGCATTTTAAGGGCTGTGAAAATTACTAAATGAACTTACTTTTTCTACCTGAACATTCTACCTAGGACTGTAGTTAAAACCTCTGTCAAGTCAGAGGTCTTATTAAAAACCTGTAAAAGCTGCCTGATTACAGATAAAGGAAGTACAGCACTAAACACACACAATAACACTGCTCAATACTTAACAGCTATATGCACACTACAGACCTATTGCTACTGCTGAGAGCAATACCCATCATTACTGCATCAGATATTTCACTTAGAATAAACACTTTAAAACCCAGAAGGAAAGGGAATCAACATATAAGAAAACCTCTGGAATGATAAGCAAATGACAAGCCATGAACATTGACTGTGAGACAAGAGGCCATGCCAGACCTCACCTCCAGAAAGCCCTTCCCATCCAGAGGGGACAAGCTCCATGTCAGGGAGCACACAATGGCTGGTGATGCAGCACACCTACACACCATACCTTAAGGCACTTGCTGCTCCAAGAAATTAGTGGTGTCATTGTCACAAAAGTTACTAGATCTAAAGTTTTCCTTCATTAAGTCCCATTTCCATTTTTTTTCACCACTGCTGAAGGAAAAGAAAGGGAGTTGGACATCCTGTCTTGGTCCCAGCTGACCATGCATCTTTAAGCAAGCCAAAAGCCAATGCTCCCCATTCTTCTCTGAGGCCATTTACCCACTAAATTAACGTCTGCAGTACAGCAGCCTGGAAAAAACACGAAGTTCAGGCCTGATTCTTACCTTTCCCCTCCACCAAATGAAGTGATATTATTTTACTGCAAATACCTTCAGGCTTTATGGAAGACAGAGGAAACTGGGAACCCAAAAGGCCTGGCAGGGCCTCGTGAGCAGAAAGGTGTACAAGGCACAGGAAAGCTCTTGGTGGTTTGTTCTGGCTTTGGCCCAGAGCAGCCAGAGAAATGTCTTCTGGGTTTGGTTATTGCTTTCATAGGCTGACACACTATGTGGCTGTGGGCTGTTGTGGAGAGTTGCATAACCTGGTAATGAGACAGGTAGGTGATGGACTGGGATACACTGCAGAGCAAAACCAGGTCTGGAAGATGAAATACTCTGACCTCCTTCTACCACCATACCTGCCCACCAGAGCCATTTTCAAAGCCTTTATCTAGTGAGAAGCATTTCAGAGGCAGAAAAAACACAGCTTGATTCTCACATACGATAACTGGCTCGTAAACTGGAGACACCTGGTGTGAAACTCATCACAGGAAAGTAAAAATGCAATTAATACCACTGTTTTTTTTAGTAAGCACAGCCAATATCCTAAGTGTAACATTATCTCAACTGCATCAGAAGAGTTTGTCATGTTATCACCTTATCTAAAATTCAGAGGTCACCTTTGCTACTTTAAATGCATGGGGAAGTTTTAGAAGAGCTTAAATTTTCCCCTAATGTAGTTTAATTTGCTTTGAGAAACAACATGGGGAAAAAAGGCAAAGGGGAAAAAATCCACCTTACTTCATTAAAAAATACTGAAGCAAATAGATAATCGAAATTACTACAAGCCCGTTACCACATTCTAATGATATTTGCTGATACAACCCTGGGTAAGCACAAAACCCTGAAGACAGACTTAAACCAGTGACATTGCAACTATGAAAACCTGTGTCATGCTACTTAAAAACTACTTTTATTTCTGTAAAGATTAAGGAGTGAATTTACAAATTTAAAACCCACACAAACATAAATGTGCATGAAGTGCTCCACGATTGTCAAACACAAAAAAAAGTGCAAAAGATCAATGCTAGGAACAGAACAGAATTTTTGGGGTTTTTGAATTCGTAATGTACCGAACCAAATTTTGTTTTCAGTTGTACAACCCTACACGGCTTAAGTGGTACAGTAATTTATGCACAATGATACACATCTTAAGACCTAAAGTGCACATATTACATTACACAAATCCATCAAATTTTGCTGAGTGCAAAGTGGCAGTTACAAAAATAGTATCATTGCTGTGGATGTTAGCAGACATAGACTTACAAAAACAGTACAAATCTACACTGGAAAAGGCAACATTTTTTCTTATTTGCATTTCATTGTTTGCCCTTCCAATTCTCCTTTTCTCCCTAAAAAAAGGTAGCTTTGATGGACCTAAGAAGCTATCCGTATCTAAGCCAAAGGAATTTCTCCTTGGGATACTTTGAACATTTCCTGCATCATTTAAATGATAATTTCATCATGAGAAAAGCTTGCAGATACAAGAGGGTTAAGTTGAAGTGAATAGCTTTGGGAGTGTTTGGAAGAAGGCTGGAGGACATCCTGCAGGAACTGGCCTCTCGGGCGGGTGTAATCCCATGCAAGCCCGATGGAACAGGCCAGCTTGGAGCACAGCACCCATGCCTCACAGGGGACCAGACCAGTGCTGATGCTTAAGGATAAAACAATTCTTTCTCACAACCCAAAGAGGTGCCCACTCTAGAAAAACTCCCTCAAAGAACTTTGTTCTGTTGAGTGAACAGGTGATGATTTCAGGCCTGCTGTTATCTAATGTATCCATTTTTCTCTAAGCTATCCACAAAACACCATAATATGTAGGTTAGAGTTGTGTAACAGGCAAGCCTATAACTAAAGAAGCCACTCAAAAATAGAAGTTTTATAAAAGAAACCCTTACAGTAATAGAGAATGGAATTTTGATGGCTTATTCCCTCTACTGCTGAACTACATAGTAACACTTTTCTTTTGAAATGCTGATATTTTACAACATCTTCCTTTCTAACCTGCATCTGTGTTCGCACGGGTTTCCTCCCTCCTTCTGCATCACCACTAAAGGGGTCATCAGGAGAAACATCCTCACTGCTCTCAACATAAGTGCCTGGCAGGCAATTATTGCAGCAGACTGTTACACACTGAGTTTTATGGTAAGCTGTAACAGCAGTGACAATAACAATACTTTAAAAGTAATGTAGCTGCAAAAAGCAGTTATGCAGAGTCTAGTAACGATTCCTGACATTCCTGCCAGATTCTACTACAGAGAATTTCACATAAGCCCCAGTAGCAGGGCCCAAGCTGAAATGTCACAGTGGCTTCTCTTTGTCCTGTGCTGAGGATGCTGCACACCGTTTGGCAGATATAACAGAATCAAAATTTACAAACACCGATTTTTGCTCTCAGGTGCAAGAATAAGTCCATCAAAGTTAATGAGGCTTTGTGGATTCACATCAACATAACTGAAAATTAGCTTCTAGATCACAATATCTGATAATAGATGCAGAGGTCTGATTGCAGTTTACTTTGCTAGAGTGAATTATATACACATGCACACACACATGAGGGGGAAAAAAAAGAACATTTATACAAATCATCTACTAATAGGGATTACCTGGGTTCTGCTGCTATTCATTTTTTAAACTATATATTTAACTAACTCCTCTCTTCCCCCACAAGCTTCTCTCTTCCTAGAAACCTATTTGTGACTTCCCACAATGTTGCCTTGAAAAAGGCTTTGAATTAGAAACACAGCAAATCCCTTCAGTACAACAGCAAGAAAGAATGGATGTAGAAAACAGCAAATCTGGAAGTAGAAGCATATGTATACGATTGACAATTAAAGGGGTAAGGGAAATGACAAAAAAACACAAAAGAAAAATTTGAAGTACATTAATGGCATTAACGGCATTGAAGATTCTCCCAGTGTTTCCAGATCTTAAATTTATCAAGCCACAGTTTCTGTAATCAGGCACTAGGAATTATAGATATAATCATAAAATAATAATAATCTCAATTAGTTTGGAAATTTTCGTTCCAAATTTAATCAAAGCAGAAATAAGTCAGCGCAATTGAAACAAAAACAACATATCTTTCTACATACAAATATGCTCAGCCTGGTAAATATCTTTTTTGTTCTTGTTTGGTTTTTTGTTCTTTTACAGGATTTAAACAGACCAAACTGACAGGATTCTTGTTCTAAAACTTTATTGGTTTGCTTTGCTAAAATGATTTCAGGGTTAATTCTACAACTTATTTCATTCGCTGCTATCATCTGTGTCATCAAAATCATCATCATCATCATCATCGTCATCTGACCAGTCGAATTCACTGAAACCCAAAGCCATGTTGATTTTCTTCCCTTTTCTCATAGAGGTGGTTTTAGAAGAATTCTTTTTGGCTTGCATGTTTATCTGCATTCCAGAATGCAGGACAGATCCTGCTTGGTTCAGAGAGAAGATATCCCCAAAGCCCGTCATCATCAAGGCCTTCAGACTTTGGTTCATGCCAGCTACCTCCCCGTTACTTGTTGCTGTGATCTGACATGACATCTCTGCACTGTTTGACTCCTCTGTTTTAGATTCAAAGTAAGACTCCTGAGACATTCTTGCAGCAAGAGGTAAGAAAAACTATTTAAAGGAGGAAAGGACAGAGCAAAAGTGAAAGTTAGAACCAATTTAAAAATCAAGGAAAAAGAAACCACCAGATTAGTCAGCAATCAACAGAAAGCATACGATTAGTGAATCTAAACACGGAGGTCAAGTAAGAATTCATTAAAACAGATAGCGTCCTTCTGGGGTCATTGTTCTTAAACCAAAGTGCAAAATCACTGAGTGGCATGGCAAGAACCACAGGCAACAGAGCTTTCATGACAAAAGAAGGTTCAAACTCTTCAATCCTTCATTTTGTACAGCACAAAACAGAATATGACATTTCCCAACCAGGTGGACTAGTTCCAAGGCAATTGGAGTTGCTTAATTCAACCTTTCAGGATTGAAGAATAAATCAGGTTAAGACCAGAGAATCCAAACAAGCTCTGCAATTTGATAGAGGAGTAGCAGCCCCTAAATGTCAGAAATGAAAGCAGCAGCAGACTGGTTTTGAGTGTATGCTCAAAAGGACAGAAAGGGTCACCCTGCAACAACAGCCACAATCAGAAATGAGTCTCTCACCAATGCAAAGGACAGAACTGGCCTCCAGCTTGCACCAGCACCATACCTTTGGAAGCCATCCCAGGGACAAGCAGGCAGGGGAAGAGGGCTGGGTTTGGTCAGCTTATCAACTTCTTCAGGTGGGTTTTGGGTTTTGTTTGTTTGTTTGGTTGGTTTTTTGTCTTGTTTAGTGGTATCAAGAGCCATCTGTCAATTGGTTGTACATCATATTAAATTTCTACTAATCTTCACCTACAGATAATCAATCTCCTTTGTAGTAACAAATGAAACATGCCCTCTTCAGGTAAATGATTAATGCCTCTTCAGAGTGGCCAGGTTAGTAACCTCTGTGTCATGTTTGCCTGTGCTTCACAGGGAATAAAAACTCAGGAGTTTCACCCTAAATTAAACTACCTACTTGTCTTGGGGTGTCAAACTGAGACACTACTAAAACAACAGCAAAGGAGCTGTGTGTGAACACCTGCACTAGCCTTTCTTTCCAAAGCATTTGTAAAACTCCCTACCCAAAATTCATATTTTTTTAACCTAATCAGAAAACTGACTTAAGAGTCAATGGCAGTTGATCACAATAGGTTACAGGGGTGATTATGGTGATTCCCTGGTAACACAAGAGGCTTCACATCCAGGGTTGCTCAAAGAGTGCCCCTTTCTTGGTAAAACCACTTACACTGACTAATTTTCTATCATTAAAAAAGACCAGATCTGTCTTCTGTTCCACTTGAGCTTTCCCTAGTTACATTAGACTTACTATTTGCATTGTGGTTAAGTAAAGTTAGTGATCAGGGTTTAAGAAACAAAAATAAGACTAAGAAGTTGGGATGATGGCGTGCCCTAAATACTCTTAATGCATCCTATTGCTATGTGATGAAAGAACCTGCAGCTAAGCTTCTGTACACCTGGCTGTACAAAAAACCCAATTACACCATCAACAACATGCTAGTTGGATCAATGATCATCAAAAGCTCTTCCTGATAAAAAGAAGGACTCTTTTAAAGACAAGACCTAGTACACAGCACACAAGTTTCATTGCCAGGTAGTTACAGTCCCTTTAGATCCACAGAAGAGCATCCCCTGACATGTAGGAAGAATTCCCTACAAAAATCAACAAAGATGCAAATCAGCTTTCCACTAAACCACCTTTCTAGGTCATTGACTGTTCAATGTCTGAGCGTGGGTAAGCTGTGAATGGCGCATTTTGCAAGTTATAATTACTTTACTTCCTCCCTATTTTGCCAGCTTGTTTTTTGGACAATTTAAAGAGTTTGTTGGGACAGGACATGCCTTTAGTGACACACTGCATATGATGACTATCAGAAGAGACCCTTAGAAATGGCTAGGATCCACCAATCTCTCTATATTCCATGGTTCTTAAATGACCACCTGCAGGTACAGGGCATCAGAGGTGATATATGGATTTCATGTCCTGCTCACTGTCTTCCTCTAAGTAAGATATTCATCTTAGCCTACATACATACCCTCCTAAAGTAAAATCTCCTTTCAAGAGAAGTCTCCCATTTCACTGCAGCTATGGATATATTTTACTCCACCAAAATGCTCCAGATTCCCTTGTGCTAGAGGCTCTTGGAGATCTGCACAAAGGAATTTACAGAGATCAGACTCAAAGGTGTCTCTTGTATAAGATGCAGCAGGAATAGGGTCAAAACAAGAGCAGGGAGAAATGCACAGAAGCATTTCTAAATATTGGCCTCATCTTTCCCTCATGCTGAAGTGAGTGAAGCTGTACTTTACTCTTGGGAGCAGGAGTGGCCTGCCACTCATAGTTACCTACCATGCAGGATGGAGCTTCTACCAACTCTACAACACTGGAGAATCAAGCGGCAGAGACAGCTTTGCTGTTCTCCTGTCACTTGGTTTAAGTTTCTACTCCTGCACACCACTGCTGGCCTCTAGTCTTTGCTGCTGAGCCAAGTGAAGAGATGACTGCAGAACACAGAGCAGGGGCAGCTAAGACATGACGAGGCCTGGTGTTGGCTAAGAACCAGGTTTATTGCCTAGTGGAACCTAAGATGTGTCACAGCTCTGGCTGCCATATCTTTACTCCTGCTTTTATAGTCAAGGTAGTTTAAAATCAAGCACTGCAGCTCCCTGTTGTAACCTTCTAGTTTGATGCTCCTGAGCAGACACTGCCTGAACTAATGGAGGGAGACAGATGCTTGACTCCCAAGGATTACAGCTTGCAAACAGAATGCCCAAAGATATTTTGCAAATGACTTACAGCTATGGATTTACAATATAGTTGTATGCGTAACCTAGGAAAAAAACCCAGTGCTGCTTGAACAAGCCCTTTTTTTGCCAGTATGTTAATTTTTTTTCCTATAAAAAGGCTTTTTAAAAAATATGTTCTGTGTAACAGTTCGCTTAAGATGCATGGAAAAAACAAACCTATATTTCTCTATTAGAAGAAATTGCATTTAAATGCAATAGAAGAGTTGGGTTAATGCTATGCAGAAAGACAGTTCATGCTTAGCACAATAGGCCTTAGCACAAAGCTTTATTCTTGCAGCAATGCCAGCTCTAAGTGAAAAGTACAAGTCATAAGCAAGTACAGCATAAAAAAACCCTAGGGCCTTGCTGGTGAAAAGGTTTGCTCATTAAGGCTGTGTCTCATGCTGTGCTCAGGATAGAGGATGGCCCACAGCTCAGTTACTGGAATCTTGCAAGTGTTAAAGCAGGCATACAGACATCTACTGAAAACATACAGAATCTGCACATAGGAAAACATTTATCCTCCGTGATTTCATTACTGCATGTTCGCAGCTGGAACATAAATGTAACTTCATTTAAAGAACAGCAATAAGCTATGCCTTAAAAACAAGTCATATGTCAATGGGTCTGACTGGAATCAAGGTTATAAGCAGGATAAAATTGAGCATAAGAAAAACCATATGATACTACAATTTCAATTTGGTATTTGTTTTAGCTAGTACTTTAAAAACAAGTAGGTATCAGAATATTTTTTTTTAACAACTCTGTTGAAATACGTCTCGCCATGCACTAAACCCTGTGGTCCTCCTTCTGCCAATCAGTGGTTGAAGAGCATAGTATTTCATTAAGAAATTCAAGATAATGCAAAGAAGGGGGTTTTTGTTCAATTTACTAATAGAAATGTGGGAGTTCTACCAGCTGGTAACTGGCAAGTCAAAGTTATGTTAACTGTAATTATGAACAGAACCTTAAATTAATACTTCAAATTTTGACCCCCTTTTCACAGAATGGGAATTTGCTCCTTCTCAAAGAAAAAGAACAGAGTTTTAAAAAAACTGTGTAAGTTTCATGACATGCCTTCTGGAAGATACAAATGATTCTTACATTTAAGACCAAATCTTGCATCCTATCAAGTCAAAAACTTTCTAGTTGAAGAAAGAATTTATTGAATGTAAACAACTTTCAAAGCTGAGAGCTCTAAATAAATCAGTGGGACACTACTTCAAATGCCTACATCATAATATGAACTATCAGTAATATGTGGTATCTAATATATTGGGTGAAATTTAAAAAAAAAAAATTGTTTTCTGGAGTGATGCAATAAAATTGGCCCAAAGGAACAACTGAAAACAGGAGCACTGCTTCCTTGGTACATCTTGAGATTTACATAGACAAAGCTCCAAATACTTCTGACACAAGATAAAAGGTTGAATTATTGTCTACTTACAGGAGTATTTGATTGTTCAGTTAACTTCTGCTCCCACATCTTCAAACGTCTCTCCCGTTCCTTTAGTTCCTGCTCTTTAAAGCTCAGATCACGCTCCAGTTTCTTTAGTCTCTCCAAGGTTGCTTCAATTTCACATCTGCACGGAGACAATTTGTTACGTCTTGTCTTTTCCTGACAGATATAAATTGTTCATAATTCCCACTTGAATGTTAATTAAATGTGAAAGGCTGAAAAGTACAATACTAACTCAAGCAGTTCATTTAATTACCAAATGCAAAGTCTTTCACAGCTTTAGGAACAAATGGTAATGTTTATATTTCAGAACAACCATAATACCTTCAGTTGAAGAAAAATAACATTTAAAAGACTAAAATACCATATAACAAAAAACCATTTTTTTTTAATGAAAATGCCTTCTTTCCCCCCAGCATCAAGAAACATGATCTGATCCATAAAGAAACAGCATTAAGAACTGGTAATGGGACAAGCATTAGCAACACAACACAGGCAGTCCAAGAAGCACATTTGTCTGGGTTTGTAACTTGATTATAAATGCTGTTTGGACTTACACTCAAAATGCACAAAAGCATTTTATAGGGGATTGTTTTCCCCACTTACCGTCCTGTTTCTTTAGGTGAAGATACAAGAGCAAAAATACAAACTGTGATATCAACCAGCCCTGTAAATGGTTACAAATACATGCTTCTCAAGTTTGGAACAGTTGTGAAAAGGATTTGGTTTATTTTTCTCCCCTTCTCACCACACATGCAAAGTTATGAAAAGTAGGAAGTGCAGGAAATGGAGGCAGTACCATCTTTATTTGGTTTCACCGCATGTACCTCCCTTAACGAAGTAGTTTCCTTTGACATGCTTTCTGATGGACGGTGTATTTTAAACTCATGAACTGAACATGCTCTTGGAAAAGAGTTTAACAAGTTTTACACCACTCAAATACACAGAAGGTGAACAACAATTCTGTCACCAGATTCAGACATATATTTTGCTTGTGAGGTACCCAAAGAAAAATCTCCAATTCGTATCAAAGGTTGTACTTGCATTTAACATTTTGTGCCCGTTTGGGAGACTGTGCATTGCCTGCCACCTGTATCCTGACAGTTGTGAGAAGAGTCAGTCACATGTTTTGTTTTGTCCTTGAAAAGGTGAGCTCCTAAGAAGACAAGAGATCCTAAAGAGAGCTCCAAAGATAGCTATTTGGACTCTGCAAGGCCAAACTTCCACATTATTTTTCTTGTGTTAACACACCGTGAACAAAATATGCTCCTTCTGGTGTTTTCAAAAAGAAAGCAGAAGGACTAAGAGTTAGCTGTCATTTCTACTTGGGGTGGAGAAAGAGAATTACTTGTCTCTGTAACTCTCCTGTCTTGGCATGGAATGATTAAACTCTTCTCCACTAGAAGAGTTCAGCCTTTCAATGTGGGAAAATAGCATACCCAAAGAGTCTATTTAAGCAAATCAAATAATAGAAATATTCCAAATTTTGACAGAACATCTGTGTCAGAGAGTAATGCTTACAAAGTACAGTGAAAGGATTCAGAGCTATAATAACCAGAAATTCCTACTGCAAACTTTACCACCATGCTTAATTCTCCTGCAGAAATCAGCCACCTGGGGGCAAAAGCGTTTATCACACTCGAGTCCTGCTGAGTGAGCTGTTCTATGTGTTGGTCAGAACAAATACCCCTCATAATTACCACGCTTCAGATTTCAAGAAAAAAATCTCTATCATATTTAGGCATGCACTGGTTAAGGCTGATCCCTGTGCTGGGTAGAAAGTGGTCACACATCATAATAAAGAGACAACAAGGGAACAAACTAAAAGGCACTGGACTGAAGGTCAGAAAGTGACTCCTCCCCAGACACCCATATCCCTCATAAACTCTTTCTGTCAGGTGCAACACATCCTATGCTATCTGCTGTGGAAACTACAGAGCAATTTGAGGGCAGTTGCAAGCACTGCTTTTCTTAGTTTCTCTCTCATCATCCCTGCTACTTACACACAACTCTATAATTTTTTAAATATGTAAATTACATTCTCTTTTAAAATAATATTATGCACTAGGGGAGTCCTGGTAACAATAGTTTTCTCTATGTCAAAAGTCTATTTTGTACTGTAATTATCTCTCTCCATTAGACAGAAACTTCTCTTATAATAAAAGGTCAATCTGCAAAAACAGTTGCATTCTGAAAAATAATTCCACTGCATAATGAAACTGTGTAATTAAAGAGAAAGCTACTGTACATTGCCCAGTTAATGAGTCTTACTCCATAAATGAAGGAGCTTGAAACATTATATATGGTAGACCATGTGGATTTGTTTGCTTCTGTAGTTACACAGTGTGAGTTTACTGGTTTTTCTGTAATAATTTCATTCCGTGACACTGAAGAACAAATACTGCACTACTAGAAACGATAATAACAAACATTCACAGATTAAGAACAATGGCTGGCATTTGTTTATATGTCTTGAATTGCTACTAATACACTAATATAAGTATCACTAATCAACTGGGGAGAGGATGGAAGGAGAGATGCAGTTAGTATACATGACTAAATGCAGACAAATGTGATCTCTCACTGAATTGGAACATCATTACTGCTACAGTAATTTTTTCTGACTGTAATACAAGTGACTTGAGAAAGGGCTCCAAAAAGATCACAGATTATGAACTTAAACATAGGGCAGACATATGCAACTCAGGCATAAGGCAGTGCCCCTATTTTATCAAAAATAAAAATGTGCCGAACACACGGGGAATAATTAGGAAAGAAGACACTGAATCACCTTAAGCAAATACAGAGTGAGCAGATCAAAATGTGATATTGAGATAAAAAATTAAGACCAGAAAATGCTGCAAATAAAACTGCACTATATAGATACGTCAAAGTATAATTTGTTTTATCAACTCCAGCAGTCAGGTATAGACTCAGCTCACTCTCAATTTTCATGTCAGTGATACTGAAGACTCCAGTTAGTTGCTGTTATAGCTACAATTTTGGCATGTCTATACAAAAAGAACCTCAGCTAGCCTTTTTTTAAGAGTGGGGGAAAATGCAATCCAGCTTGTCTGAGCTTTGATTTGCTTTGGTAAGTGCAGTATCCTTGTGAAAGTGCAGTATCTGGATCATTAATTCAGAGGTCCCTCAAAGGAACAAGAATAATTTTTGCTTTTCCCAAGCCCACCCTTTCTCCAGGGCTCTGATAGTCAGGCTTCATTAAAATTCCCTATTTTGTGGTAATACATCTCATTCTTTCCCTACTGCTGGTTCCACTATCTGTTTGCAAATAGCTATGGGATTTAAAAAAAAAAAAAAAAAAAGCGCAAAGATTTTTCAGTGCAGAAGTTAAAACACATCAAACTTCTATGCAATTGTTTTTAGTAACAATCTTAGTCTCTTTTAGTTTATCCTTTGGGAACACTTTATGCATCTTTCGTCTACTTCAGGTGGAAAATTTTTTGCACACATTCTGTTTATTTGGCTAAACATTCAAGAAAGCTTCCATACAGACATGGCTTTCACATCAGGGCAGGAAGCTGTTACAGAATTTGGATAGGAGAGCACCCTCTCCAGCTTCCAAACAAGAGCCCACGATTTGTGCTCTCTCTGAACATCGTGTTTTCATTTCAGCTCAATTCAAAAATCATCTTTGCTTTCAGGCAAATCATGTCCCATCATGAATTTTTATTTTCTCACTCATATTTCCTTCTGTCTAAGTCATTTATTCTTCCAGAAAAAATGCCACATTTATTTTTAACACAAGTCTCCACGGTAAGAAGTTTTTTCATTACTTGACAGTACCAAAGAGCTTTTTGTTGCTACATGGCTAATGGCTTTTCATTAACATCTTTTCAGACATTCCTCATCTGAGAAATTTAGGTGTATCAAAACAGGATTTGCAAGAAATACTTGGGCCACTCGAGTCACACTTCAAGAAATAAACTCATTAAGTAAAACAATGTTTGTTACCAAATGTCAGCCAGTACAGCTTTTATTTTGCTATATTAGCAAGGTTTAAGTAGTTATTCGTTTTTCCTAAAGGCATTTGAGTACTTGCTCCTATTTAAAATAAATATTTGTATTATATAGGGGTGTATAAGAACCCCCTCACTAGGGTGTACTTTTTTTCTGACCCTGTTTGTTCCTGCTGTCTGTCAAACCCACGGTACGATGCTCAGAGCGCTCATAAACCACGATGGCCATGAAGCCTGGGTACTTTAAACAGCGCCGTCAGTCCCGTGCCCGGGCACAGGGCCCTGGGCAAGGGGGCACAGGCGCCCAGCGGGGCCCGCAGGAGCGGCGTCTGCAGGAGCTGGGCCCGCAGGAGCAGCTGGGGATGAGGCGGGCCGAGGCGGGCCGGGCCGGGCCGGGCCAGGCCATGCCATGCCATGCCGTGCCATGCCATGCCGGGCCAAGCCGTGCCATGCCGTGCCGTGCCAGGCGCTGCGGGGCGGCCCCGCGGGGGCGGAGCGGGGGCCGCAGTGCGGCGCTGCCGCCAGCAGATGGCGCGCAGCCCCCGCCGCCCGGCCGAGCCGAGCCGAGCCGAGCCGAGCCGAGCCGGGGCGGGCCCGGCCCGCGCTATTTATACCCCGCCGTGTGACCGGGGGCGTCCCAGCCACAGCTCAGTTTTTCCGCTCGTCCCGTTAAAAAATCTACGTCTCGCCTTTCCTTGGAAGGCAGCGGAAGAAACTCGGGATTGCCGGGCTTGACACAAGCCCCATTTCCATGTGCTCGTCCCCATCCTCCACCCCGTCCCGGTTCCTTCGATGCGGGGAATCTGCCGGTACTTCTGATCCCCGCTTATCTGGCGTAGAGCCAACGCTTCTTAATATAGACTGAGGCACGATCGTCTGCAAAAACCATCTCCCCGTGCAGATCTGTTTTCAATACTCCATCTCAAACAGAAGGCTGTACTGGGAAGCAGCAAGTTTTCCAACCCGCAAATAAGCTTCGGGGACAGGTTTTTGAAGTTTCGGCACATTCGAAAAAAGAGGACGGAAGTTTTACCGCAAAATTGTAATGTAATAAAATCGTCTCAAAACTCATCTCCATTTATAAGCACTTATGAATACAATCAGCAATAGCCAAAATCACATGCTCGAGCACTGCTGGAACACTGTAAAAACAGGACTGGCCTGGGCATATACTGAATGTGCGAACACACAATTGATACAACGGAGAGAACACATAAAACATGGCAGAGTGCATACAAGTGAGGATAAATGGAGGCTTGACTGGGAAGGGGGGGGTTAGGCCCCTTATTTTTTTTGGTTTTAATATTGGTATCAGTGATACACTTTCTATGAAAATTGCATCAAACCTACATGTTATCTGAGTTATTTTGCCCCCACACGATTGGCTGAAAACTTGTAATTGGTTCTAAGATGTGAATCACAAAACCATAAATATCATGATGCCTAAACCAGTGTACTAATAAATATAGGGTACAGCTAAGTGCATTGGCTCCTAATACAAGTTTCGCAACATTCTGGGCATTCCTGAAAAACAACAAGGTAAGTTATGTTCTAAAAATACTTCAAGCACACATATTTTCTACCAGTACATCATTGGAGTCTGATGTCTTTCTGAAAAAAAAAACAAAAACACTCATCCCATTTCAATGTAAAACCACGTCGTATCATCTTGGGAGGAAGAAAACTTACCTCCACTCCGCCTTGTTATGCAGGAATGAGTTACACTGGTCTGGAAGGTTGCTGTCATTTGACATAGACTCCAAGATTGAAATAATCTGCTTGAAAGATGGTCTTTTCTGAAGAAAAAAAGAAAACCAGAGCATTTACATTCATATAAAACTACTAAAACTATCTGCAGGAATTTTTCAACTGAAACCCCACAATTAACAGAAATCGCCACACTTCTTTCTGACCACAGCGTCATACAAGAGGACTGTAAGTCTGTAAATGGTTTCTTTTTGTTCTTCCATTAAAGAAAAGTTTGAGAAGAGTCTCACAGGCTAGTAGGGCTCAAGCCTTAGCTTAGTCTCCCATGTCTACTAGTAAAACAGTATTAACATTAGAATCGTCAATAATCATCTAAATTCTTGATTTGAAAGAATCATTTTTCTCGAGCTAAGAGGGAAATTATTGTTTCCAAGTAGAGAAAGCTGGACCATCAGCAACTGGTAATTATACAGATGGCCTTTTACAGGTGTTAACATAAACTTTTTGGTGTGTGAACAAACCATTTAGCTGCCTATCAAAGACAGGTTTCTGGCTGCAGTTCCCCTCTTGCAGAGGAGATACTTTCAGAAAAACTCTCACTTAGCTACTTCAGGAGCAGCCAGGGAAGAAGTGAAGATTGAGGCTAGGGAAGGATGTCCTGCCTGGCAGCTAAGCTCACATCAGTGGACTCTGTGCTCTTCTTTCCTGGACTCATTTGCTGAACTTTCTGTTCCAGGGCTCTCCATCCAAGACACACTGTGCTCACAAGTCAGAAAGACCAGTTAAAACTTTCCTGTTTTCCTTTTTTCCTTTTTTTTTTTCTTTTTTTTTTTTTTTTCCTTTTCCTTTAGTCCCAAGGGGAAGCTATGAAGTAGGATGATAACTGAAAACTGAAAAAGCCAGTTAAATGTGTTTCTTGAAAGAGCTGACTCTGTTAGTCTGTTTGACAGACCCCAGACAAGGTTGAGACAAAAGGTTGAAACAAAATGTAGATACATAATAAGGGGATGATGCACATTCTCTCTCTACTGTGCCTTTAATTATACCATTTCTGCTAAAATTACAGATGCCGCAATTAAAACGTGCATTTTAATTTGGGAGCACAAAAACAATTAGGAACAATGCTGAGGTGTCTCTCTCAGGAAGATCCAAGTGATTTCCACATTATAAAAGACAGACAATTTCTTTATTTTAAATGTCAAACAGCATGAAAAAGTGTCAAATGCATAACAAAAAAAGAGACAAGCTCTCTTATACTGTAATGCTGCACTAGTCGGTGTAACTGGAGGCTTTGTCTGTCATTTTTGGGTCCACCTCCATGATTTCAGGGACTGGGCAGTTCGGTGAGCTACACAGATTTTCCTTGCCACAGACAGGCTTGGCCCAGCCGCAAGTGCTTATGCAATGTGTTCCCCAGCCCAGCATGCAGAGAGCAGCAAACTGGGCACACAGAGCTTCACAGCAACAGGTACCTGTTAAGCAGCAGATTGCCTGCATTGGTGACACAGTCCCTTGTATGGAAACCCAGCAGGGTCACCCTGCCTTTATCAGGGGCTGGGGTGGCAGCCATCCTCCCCTGCGCATCCGTGGTGGTGCTGGACCTGCCACAGCTGAGCAGATCCTGTGAACACACCTTGGGAAGGGCCCAAACTCCCCCGGGCAGGAGCGGGCTGCACTGGGGGCACAGAGCACGAAAGCCATCCGTGCCACCCCACCACCACCAACTCCAGTGCACTTTTGGGGCAGAAGAACCTTTGACCAGCCTCACACGGTTTTTGTTGCCACAGCTGCATCTCTTGTAACCACACCAGTGGATGTGAACTGCTGAAGGGATTCCAGGGCCTCCCAAATGGTGAGGGAGCTGCCAGATAGGATATAGTGGCTCCCTGCAATTTACCAGGGTACTGCAACTGCTACGCACTGTCCAACAGACTGGCAGGTACAAAACATGCCTACTTCCTGAAAACAGAATTTTTTTAGTGTAAGACACCAAGGGCAAACCTTGCCATTTTATGGACTAACACATCTATGAGTTTTGCTCGCTCCTTTTTTCTCAGGTGTGTATTGGGAAGTATAGGGCAGGGCTGACACTAAGTGAGCACAGCCTACTCTACTGCCAAGCTTGCCTGGAGTAATCAGAGTGGAGACAATGACAGAGAACAGGGCTTTTACTAAGGGCAGGCAAAAGGATCAATTGATTTGGGAGAAGCAGCAACAATCACTTGGTGCATCCTGCACTACAGGCAAAGGAGCTGCTGAGTTGGTACAACTGGAGCTGGAACAAAAGCAGAGTCACACAGTACTGTCAGAGTACCGTACATCTCTGGCTGTGCAAATTCTGTAAACAGCCAGCAGTTACCCTGCCAGCTTCGCAGCTGCCAGATTTACAGGTAACAGCTTCGCATGGAGACAAACCCTGGCAGGAAGGCACAAGACTACCTGTCATGTGGGGTTTGTTGGTTTCTTGCCCCTAGGAAAGGACAATTTCAGTTTTAATAAATGCACTCTAAATGCAGAGTGGTACCTTGGTTAAAACTGGCAAGAAATGATTTGTGAAACTGGGAGCCTGAGCTGAGAAACTTAAAGAAGAAAAAAAAGGTCTTCTTTTCAGAGGATAACTGCTTAGCACTTTCTAGAAAGCCCTTATAAGGGATTCTTAAAATATCAAGGCATGAGTCGCCTTTGAAAACTGTTTCCCTTTATATCTGTGATGTCTCATACTGAAATCTTTAAAATATATGCCCCTTCTAGAAATAATTCTGGCTAATGTTTTCATTGTTTCCTTCCACTCAGTATTTCTTACTGAATAGGTCCGCATAAACCATATTTAATCCATATGTCTTTCATGTTTTGTTTCTTCTCTGTTCCTAGATTTCTGATTTCCATTAAAATACTTCGCAATTTATAAACATCTTTGATGTGGAGAGAAACTGAAGGAACAGATGAAATAAGAAAGAATTATTCACCCGTGTCTCAAAAGCAAGTAACCCCAGTAAACAAAGACATCAGGGATGAGCAACCTTGTTTCTACAATTACCTAATACCAAAGCAAAAGCAACTTGTTTGGTAGAAATTTTAAGTTGTGAGCTGTTAGTTTCAACTAGCAGTTTAAACTGCATAAAGACTACCATTCCAAATATCACGTGGAGCACTAGAGGTATTTTTCTCCATGTTTGAAGAAATTCTTAAGAATTCAAAGTAACATTAATAACTCTGTTCCCATGAAGAAATTATGGTGCGAGCAGTGTCTGCCACTCCAGCTGCTCTGCAGCAGCTCTCCAAGTATATTCCTTAGCCCCACCATAAATGCATAGCCCCTCATTTCTCAGGGGTAAGCCACCAAAAGTTACCTCATACTTCTGTGGGCTAGAAGTATGCACCTTAGCAACTGCTTTTGAGCAGCTGACATACTCAAGCTCACCCCTGCTTGACCTTCAGTAACTTGTTCATGCATCAACAATCTGGTTTTCTAAAGCTAATCCTGGCAAAAAGGGATGTTACACAGAGCAGTATTTCAGAGGAGCGTGCTCCATCTTTTGGCTCACGCAGGCCACACAGCCCTTTAGCAAAGCATTTTGAGAGCCGTAAGTAGCGAACCTTTCCCAGCACGTGACCGAATAAGTCAGTCACATGTCCAAACTGCGACCACAGATTACTCCATTTCAGTCACGTGAACAAAGCTGTAATTGCCTAACAGAAGAAGAGCTGCATGAAAAAAAAAAAAACTAGTGAAGAGCAGACTGTCAGAAAAACCCCATCTCATATGAGATCCACACTTTGCATGCATCAGAGATACCTCTGGGAACAATGTCCCCAGGAACCAGCCCACCCCCAGATAAATTACTCTATCGGACAGAACACAGCCTGATAGTTAAGCATCATTCTTTTACAAAATGCAAATCCCTCCTCTCCTTGAGAAAGGGTCTTTTGGACGCTTATGGATGTGGGTCGAACAAGGCAAAGACTGAGCTGATCTAGTATGTGCTACAATTACAGAAAATAAGCTCAAATAATTCTTATTCTGAGGCCTTTGGTAGTGATGCTGACACTTGGGAGCAGTTAGTAAAGATAAGCACTGAAAGCCCTCTTCAGTAATTACTGACCCAGAACTTCAGCAGCCTACTTGTAGATTCAAAAACTCAAAGCATTTTTCTCCCCTCCCTTCTGTGGGGAGGATACAAGGAGATATTAAGAGAATGGCAATTATGTCTGTTCATGTGGAAATCACATGTTGATGGATCTCAAGTCTTCCAGATGTGCTGCAGGAAAGGAACACCTCGCTTTTAAAAGAGAGACCAAGAATGGATATTTCCTTTGTTGTATTATTCTTTTATGGCTACTCTTTGGCAATAAATTCTAGTTTAGAGCACCTATATCCTCTAATTTGTCTTGGAATTAATCATGGTCTCTCTGAAGCAGTAGCTAACTTTCTCCTGAGTTTAAAGAAACTAAGTTCTTCCTGGTGCCTTGACTTGAGAAAAAGAGCACAATTTCCCTTGCTTAACTATTATTCAATGTCTCAAATATTTTCATAGGCAAAGAAAATAGATGTTAATCCTTGGTACTAAAGCTAGTATGCCCACAGGCTTTTTTCAGCCAGTTTTATGTACAACAGGATGGTCACATTTAAAGAAGGTAACTCTCATAATCTACAAAAGCTTTTATTGTCTAAATACTTATTTAATCCCTTCCTTGTAGCAGCAGATTAATAGTGACAATGGTGCGGCTCTCTTAACTTTTTATTCTGTTTTTATGGTTAAACAGCACTGCTATTATCATATTATTACAGTACAGTCATTATACTGCTCACCATTCAAGCCCTAAGGAAACAGATTAGGAAGAGTTTAATGTTAAAATGTGTTGCTGCTGTTCCTTCCCATGTTTTATGGATTAACTTATTCTTTACTTATACTTGTGTTCTTAACACAAGTAGGGCACAGAATTGGACCTTGAAATTTGTATTTCATAACGTGATGCTCACATATATCAAAGAGGGATTAAGTATTAACCTTTGAAAGAAAATATAAAACCCACAATTTTTCCACTTGCTCCAAAATGGCTACATTTTTGCCATCTTACCATATTTACTGTCACTGTCTTTAGTAGTCAGGAAAGTTAGCAGCATAGTAACTCTTGAATAAAAGGGAGGAGGGGAGAGAGAGAGAGAGAGAGAGATATTTAGGTATAAGTATATAAACCCACTAAAAAAAGACAGTCCTGGGTATCTTTGTGAAGAAATGTGTAAGTGGTGTCAGCTCCGACTTGTCACCCAAAGAAATGCTAATGCACTTCACAAAAAAAAGTCTGGGGTGGTGGTGCAGAAATCAAACACACGTTTAATTACCTTTGAATCAGCATCCCAACATTGGTGCATCAGTTCTGCAAAACTTCTGGGACAGCTGCTTGGAATGGTTAATCTCTAAAGGAAAGAAAATGTACCAGTTACTGGACGCATTTCCCTTTAAGCTGCTACTAAGCAATTTCCTATGAGACCAACAGACTTCTAAAGAATTAAAGCACACTCTTTCTTTTAAACACAATATAAAAAATGTGGAGACATATTACAAAGAAAAGTCAAAATTACTAACACGAGCAAGAAGCACAAATAATTTTTAATAGACCTATAAGAAAGTAATGTATTAAATTCACAAATGGAGTTCCTTAAGAAAGCTCAGAGAGAAGAAGCAAAACCAAGACAAACAGCTTTTAATACTAAAATATAATCGTTTGTGGAGGTTACTGCATAGTTATTTTAAGATGCTTGTCGGTTAGGCATAATGGACAGCCTGCCTTAATTCCTTTCTCCCACATAAATGATCTAGCTGTACAATACTATAATCACTTTTGACACACAAATAGCTAAAATATAGATTACATTAAGTGAGTTAAAAAGAGTTAAGTGAGGCTCTACATGACACAAGAAATGTTTCATGAGCCTGTGGTCAGAAGGATTAATGAGGACATGCAGATCTCAGAAAGCACTCGTAGAGCACAGTGAACTCATAAATATTTCCTAATTTCCTTGTCTTCACAAGGAGTTGCTGGTTATAGCCAGGACCACTGACTACAGAGACTTAGTTTGAAGGTAGTTTGGTTTCATTTGCTGAGAGTTTTAAATGAGAAGATTTTTACATTAACAGCCCGCCTCCAGACTGGAAAGCCTAAAAGCAAATGCTTTCTCACACACACATACACAGACACTGAAGCCTCTCCAGTTGACTCCATACGCTTCCAACATTACACACTGAAGGAGATCCCTCTGTTCTCACTAAAGCTGTTAACAGACTTCAGATGTTTCATATTATATAAAAAAAATTTTAAAAGTTAGATAGAAAAGCAATTTCTCAGTGAAAATGAGTCCAAATGTAAGAGGGGTCAAGCTGGAAAAAGGGTTCTTGGCCTCTAAGAGGCGAGAACCAGGTATTACATTCCTGTTCAGACTAACCTGCCAAGAAGACCCCTTCATCTCTCCTACTATTGCCATTTCAGAAGCAAAGCAGAGCAAGTTATGCCACTCTGTATCACTACATTACCGCAGCGTGACCTGCAAAGCCTAACAAGACGCAGCAGCCAAAAATAAGTTAACAAATTCTGCTCCAAAAGCATTTGAACCCTGTAAGAACTGGAAACATGACATACAGAGGCAGGGCACTGCATAAGTCTGATTATTCATGTCATAACTGAACGTGCAAGGGTTCCAGTGGAAGAAATACACAGAATTTGTACGATGCATAAATAAGTTGTACTGGTGCCTGAGCTCTAATTGAGTCAGTAGCCTAAAAATACACTGGCTGGTCTTGCTACAGTATTGTCTGTAACCCTCACTGTTCCAGGAGGTGGACAATCAGTTGCAATCACCACTTGTGTCACTTCTGAAAAATGTCGCCTATATAAGAGGTAATATAAAGGTAGCAGGTTCCAAATGTCATATAATAATAAAGAATACATTTCTCAGTGGCAATTTATTATGAGATCATGTCTAGCGTAACCTGAACTCTCTTGCTTTGCTTTTCTTAAAATATCTCTAGCAGAATAAAAATAAAAATGTGAAATTATACATAGTATCAAAGGAGATCCATACAGAAACATTAGAATCTAGTCCATTTGCTGGCCTCAGGCTTTACAAAGGGGATTTTTCACCTTATGCAATTATGGTTTGGCCTCAATCCCTCACTGATTTTAACAAAAGACTTGCAGTCCAAAAAATGGAGGAGTGGCTCAACAGTGATCCAATCCTGTTGTGGACTGGAACCATACAATCCCACTGATATCAACAGACTGAACTGAGAACAGAACCTGGCCCTTACTCTTGTTTTGGGACACAGAAAACTAAGAAAAGAAGCACAAGCTGATTTTTACAAGGCTTATGCTGGACACGTTAGCCATGTGATGGCCAGAAAAAATTAAAAATATGCAATGTCCTCTAAGCTCCCTCACAGCCCTCTAAGGAAAGCGGTAGCAACAGGCTAGTGGTACCTGACAGGCAAAGAGCCGGCTCTGAGAATGCCACCCCTTAGCTTTCTTCAGCCATGAGTAAAATAGTCACATCCACATTTTGTTCATGCTGTGTTTTACACAATTCCTTGCCCTGGAAAACTGTAGAGAAATGTGTGTTGTGCTCTCTGACACGTTTCAGCCTGCAACCGCATCTCTTTACAACATTCCCAAAGCCACTCTGTTCCCCTTACATAAAACGGCATGTGGTAGGCACAAGAACCAAATCCTGTTGATGGAAGGCTTTATGGTTCCTCCTTCAAAATGATGTGTGAGGCTTTTCCTAAACTAGGAGAAAGAGTGTCTTTGTGCCCCCCGCTCTGATAAATGCAGTAGAAGACCACATTCACAATCTCCACACTGACAGTGTAGCGTTTCCAACTAATTGGTATATCACAGTGTCACTCACTGGAATTAATCCAGTCCTCAAAAAGAAGAAAAAAGAGAGAGGGAAAAAAAACACCAACAAAAAAAATTAAACTAAGAGGAGGAAACCTAACTCCTCTGTTTAACTCTGAAGCATTTTGAGAAACAGTTTATGTAGAATAATAGAAATCTGTATTGTACAGCCAGTGCCTCGCCATTGTAATGTTTCCCAAGCTTCCGCTGTGTCTAGATAGAGGAGGTTTCATCTTTGTGGAGGATTTCCATGCTTGTCTGTGTGTGGTACAGTCACAACTTTAAATGTTTTTTAAATGTAGTTACTGTCTTTGATATCAAGGGACTATGTGTTCAGATATACGCTCACATGTCCAACTAACTGAAAGCCTCAATTTGTGAGAAGAAGAAAAGCGAGGCTGGGGACACTGTACAAACGGTGTTTACACCACTGAAGTGCTTTTGAAATGGAAAGACTCTGCATGAGGAGGCTTGCAGCTATGCCACAGCCTTGCCGATACCAGTGAGGAGCTCATCTTCAATGTCGTGTTGAACGTAGGTGGCAAAACTGTAATTTCTCTCTTTTTTTAAAACTATTTTTTCTTCTTTTATTTTTGAAATTTTCATCTAAGCGGCAGTTTCTTGTACTATAGTGACTCCTGCTGGGAGAGTTAAGTTGAAGTAGCTGAAGGTCTCTTACAGATATATCAACTCCCGGCCAGTAAAAAGATGTCCTAAACGCAGGAGATGGAGTTAAACTGTTCCCCTACCTTGGACGCAATGGCTTCTTTCATCACTAAGAACAAACCCCTAGGTTTTACAATTGAGACTGAGAAACTAGTACAGTACTTGTACAATTTTTGATCTACAGCATCACGACGTGAAGCTGCAACAATTAGATGTAAAGGGTCCATTCATGAGGAATAACATCACTTTGACCCTTTGTGTTAGCTCCTACTGCTAATCTTTCCATACGCGTGAACTTACTTTCAATTTGAAGAAGATGAAAAAGTCTTTTGCAAAACCCCAATACTGTTTTCTGATCTATGTACCTGAATGTAGAAACGTAGTCTTACCTCGTTTTTTTCCACTACAAGCCAAGCTACTTGTAATCCTTCCAAGCCTTTAAAGGGGACCTCCCTTGTTAGCATCTCCCAGAGAACCTGGAAGAGAAAAAAAGAAAAGCATTTTTATTTCTGTACTTTGTATTTTAAATACATTATTAAACCTTGATACAGCACTATTCTGTATCCAATTACCAGGCAACCAGTTTTCATTTGCAGCAACTTGGACCGGTGTTTGTGTGCAAGATCCTCTCACAAAATTAATTTGAATGCTTCTGCTTTTTCCTCTACAGAAAAGCCAAGATGAAAAACTGGGTTGCTTTTTTACTGTCTTTGTAGACTATAAAGTTCACATTTGGAAACTGGCACTTGGGAAGACAATAAACTCTTCCTCTCCTTCTCAGCTCCAACGAGACATATCTTTGCTTTGCAGTAATTTTTCATTTAAAAATATTTCCATGCAATTGCAACCAGTGAATATGATCCAAAAGGTATTTTACTCCTATGATATGCCTATAAAAAAATATATTTTTTCAATCAAAACTGCAATTGTTTATCTCCAAGTATGTGATCACGTTAAACTAAGCAATATACAGCATATAAAAAATTACTCTATTCTCCTCGACAGATGTACTGCCCTTAGATATAGAAAGATCTCCTAATTTTGCATGCTTTTAGCCTTTTGCTAACACAGTACCCAAGAATCTAAGCTACTCTGCAGAAAAGAGTTTAGCGTCATCAAAAGGGCTTCAAGTCAATGAATCCAACTTGGTTTTCTGCCATTGGGACAACATATTGGAATTCAACCAAATTAATAGCACTGTGTACCTCCACTTGTATATGGCCCCTTTTTTTTAAAGCAGAACTTTAATATACACATCTTGTTGCAAATATCTGCAAACCCTTTCTTCTGCTCATATATTAAGTATAACAACTACAACAACAAATCCTTAATGCAGGATCTGCCAAAATGCATTAAGATGCTTATGCAGGTCTCTGTATCCTCACTGTTTGGGTTAGTGCCCAGGTTTATTCCAACTGCATCATTTTGAATGGGTTGTGGACAGCTATGAAGACAATAAGAGAGCAAATGCAACAATATTGGCGGATGGAGGTCAAGCAAAAAAAAAAAAAGCATTGAAGCACAGTTGGGCCTTTAATCAAGTGAACAGGGTACTCCAACAATAGACCTGGTTGAATAATTCTGCTTGAGTCAGAAGAATGATTAGTAAAGGTAAGGGTATCTTGGAAAAATAAGAACAGTTTTTCTGAGAATAAGAAATATATGGGGAGAACTATCACAGACATATTCAATTATCCTGTTAGCCTCAGTTCAATCCTTTCAGAAGGAAAAAAAGGCACCCCAAATTTAACTCAAATTATCACCTCTCTCCTGGTAGAGAAGGAAATTTAATTGTGAGAGAAGGAAAATCTTTACCAGTCCCATGTACTTCAGACAAAAAAACAGTGTATAAAATAGTTTAAAACAAAGGTCCCTGGACCAAGTCAAACATGCAGTTGGGCAGCCTTGCAGAACAACCTCATCCGTTGGGACTGTACCATGAAACTACAAAGGAAAATACTCGAGTTTGCACATCAGGTAGAGCAGTATCTAAATACGCTTCCAAGTAAAGAACATAATGAAATATATGTTAAATGTCTTCAAGAGCCTTGAGCTGGAAAACTACTGCTGTGCTACCTTTCTTTCAGAAGGCTGTAAATTGTAAGAGCTGTCTTGTTTCATTCATGCACATGTGCTTGTGCAGAACATTTTGCACCGAATTCCTTTATCATGACACCTTTAGTGTTTATTTCCACTGCACAAACAGATCACTGCCTCCCTAAACCAACAGTGCTAGCTAAAAACTCTTCCAAGATGGCACATGGTTGAAGATAAAACCAACAATTTGACACGATATGAAGGATTTTTCTTGATGCCTTTATTTTACTAATAAATGAAAGTAAAGATAAAAAAGCAGGATGTTGGAAATCTTTGTATTTACTTTATACAGGTTTGGGAAATATTTTAACAACAATGCAATTTTCATATTCAGGCCAAATGTATAGAGAAGGCCTTTCCTTCCAAGCCTTTCTCTATGTTCAGTTTTACAGGAGTTTCAACCCCTTCTCATGGACTAGCTACCCTGAATCATCAGCTAAGGCGAATGAAAGGCGAATGACTGCATCAGCAGTCCTTTAAAAAGCAGCAAATGAGTACTGTCTGCATTCTCATTTGCCTCTTCCTCTCCCCAGGGTGATTCAGCAGCAGACAAGGACCTCAACCTAACTTACCCCAGCCTCTTTATTGTGAGGTTCACTCTGTTCATTTTCAGAACTGGTTCCCCAGCTCATTTCATATGAAAATCAATTTATCTTTCCTTTATGGTGGATAATCTGATTGAGACTGACACGGTTCACTTCCCCTCCCACCTGTGACGATCACCTGCTTTCCCAATCACATCACATCTCTGTGATGATGGACAGCAGGTGCTCACAGAGAAAGCAGCCAAGCTGGAAACAGTGATGAAAACCAAAGCAAGGCCATTTAATACAGTGGTTTGTAAGCTGCAGCCTCGGAAGATGTTGGACTCATCTTTGCATACAGAGAAGCAGAAAGGAGAGATAAATGTATCAATGTTCACGCTATACACAAACCTGAGAATAAGAAATAGATGGTCTTCAGGAAAAGGCCACGTTCTGTCAGCTCAGCTGTGCATTTCAATTCCTACCCTCTCAATCATGTGGCAATAATCGAAAGGAAAAATTAAACCCACAACACCTCTACCCCATTCTCCATCCCCACACCAGTGCAAAGCCAACAAAGACTCAAAGTGCCATCTGAATAGGGGAACATCTAAATAAGTAATGTGAGGAAGATAAAACACTCTGAACACCTTCCCTGAAAAAAACATGCTTTTTCTGGTAGGAAACTGTTAACAAACAATGGTCAGGAGCCACAGCATAAGCATTAGCATTGCACTCACAGAGGTACTGCTCTTAGACATGAAAATTAGGTCGGTCTTCTCTGCATTGATCCAACTGCAGTTAAAGATCGCATCATTCTTTTCAAAAAGAGTAAGGGATAACCCCTGGAGCTGGCCAACATTCCCTCTATAAATAACATATGTTCTCATAACTAAAGCAGTGTTTGAACAGCTGCTACATTTAATGGCAGTCTCTCTGCCACCAATAGCCAATTAATGGTTTTACTTATTTGTTCTTGTAAGTGATAAAATAATTCAGCTACATCAGATAAGTTTTCTGCGCTTAAACACATTTATACTGATACACAAACACACACTGTGGTGCACTACAAACAGTTCTACCAGGATAACATATTCTGAGCATATGTCTTCATGATTTTGAACAGCTTTTAGAGTGACACTGTCATTCCACATACACTTTCCTATCTGGCAGCGATAGCAAGGAATGACAGAGACGGCAAGGAATAATTTTTGAGCAACACACGGCGACATACAAGTCAGTTTCTGGGTTGATCACTTGTAACACTTGGTTTCAGCTGTCTGGAGTACAGACTTGGAAATGGATCAGAAAAGAGAACTACAGCAAGGCTGAGGGAAAGTGTGAGATCTGTCTGTGTGGTAATAAATTCTCCTGGAAAATTTAGCTTTAGCATTTCATGACAGCATTATAAATTACTGACTATGTATCTCAGAGAATACATAGGCCTGTGTAACCATCCACGAAGAGCAGGACGAGTTAATCTAAACATTAACTATAAACATGTATACAACTGTTCACAAAAAGGAAAATTCATTTCAGCTGAGAAGCAGCTCAGACCCATGAGGCTGCAGAAAGACTTCCAACACTTCATGGAAAAAAGGTCTCGCACAGCTTAAGCAGAATATTTAAAATCACAGATCGGTTTGTAGAAAGAAAAGACTGTCAGATAAAAAAACAGAAGAAAGAAAATTAAAGAAAAGCATGGGGAAGATGACAAATATTGCAAATGAAATATCTATTCCTAGCATCTTACTAGTTTACATTTGAAAGGATTCTGTTCTTTGTTAAGAGGACTTTAACTGAAGTAAAGCAGATTTGTCTCTCTAGCACAAAAGCTGCTGGCAAGTGTTACACTTCAAAAAGGGATTCTTTACATTTTGTTTTTACAAATGATAATAACTTAAAGAGACAAAAATACCCTTTCTCAGATTTCTTGTTTTCAGACCCCTAGCTAACTCTCTGGTAGTCATAACACTTATTATAGGGAGATTCCAACTTTCAGTTATATTCAGGCCATTTCTTGCTGGTATAACCCCCTTATATTAGTTATTTCAGAAACAGAGAACTTGGGCCACTGACATTCTTCATTTCTACCCCTCTATCTCTGCTGAAAATGATGGTGTTACAAGACCACCATTATAAAAAGATTAATTACTCCTAAGTTCTTTTGAATTCATAAACTTCTACCCACAGTAGAACACATTAGTTCAAAAATAATGTATGAAAAAATTGTGTGTCATTACTAGACATTCTAAAGTAGCACTACACACCCATAACAATGTTAAAACACTCTGGTAACAATGAACTGTTTTCCTAAGGAGGGTAGTTCAGTTCTACCTCCAAGCACAGAGCTGTCAAAGGAATCTGACTTTTTGAATGAGGTAAAATAAACTTTGCACAACATACTGTTCCCAAGGCACTGTTAATGCTTGACATGATAAGATATTAAACAATTTCTTACCTTCTCCCACTTTGAAAACATTACCTAACGTAAATTCAAACTAGGATGACTATGTCAGCAGTTTGAACTGTAATACCATGTTTGGAATTTTTCCTCTAACATTGTTGTTCTGTTTTGAAACTGGAATCTTTCTCTTCAGTGGATAATATGTGATTGCTTCCAGTAACAGTTTACATTAACATCTACAGCTGTTAGCTTATGTTCTCTTACTCTTTGTGACCTAGTTCAGTTGAGCAAGCAAGGGTTTTGAATCTGACAATAGAGGCTCCTTTCAAACTTTCATTGTTAAGTGATGTCACATCATGTCTCGAAAATTCTTCTCACTATAAACAACTGTTTGGCAAAAAGTTTAAGTCACCCTCCATTGAGACATCAGCTTAGCTATGTATAGCCATAGGTGCTAGCTTAAAACCACAGTGCCTCCCTCACATCTATCTCCTCCCATTCCTCAAAGAGAAAGACCAACAGGGTCTATTTTCACAGATGGTGATAGCAGTGTCTTTTAAACAACTGAGCATAGAGCAGTTGCTTTTCAATAAAAATCAGTGACACTCCATTTTGGGGAAAGTGGAATGCTAATGATTTCATCTTATTACACCCCTATTACAAGACTTGCTTTTTCTCCTTGGTTCCACAAAAAAACTCCACAAGCAGAGATTCATGATGCAGGTTGTTCAGTAGCTCCTGAAAGCCTCTGGACATATGCTTCATAATTGTGGCAAAACATGCACTTCCTACACTGGCATGCTGCTAATCTAATCAGATGTTACTAAACATGCAAGATGCTATGTTCTTCCTATCATTTTCAAGCATATAATTATAAATGATGGGTCAGTCTTAGAAGGAAATGTGGTGTTTTTTGTTGTTCTTGCACCACATGAGTTCTGTCACAGTGAAGAACTGCCACAATGCAGAGTGAGATGAGGCACTCACCACTCCGTATGAGTATGTGTCACATGTTTCAGACACTGGAAGACTTTGAATAACTTCTGGGGCCATCCATGGGAAAGTGCCCACTAATGACATGTGTGTCGTATGGGAGTGGAATCTTGAGGCACCAAAATCACAGATCTGGTAAAAAAAAAATAAAATTAAACTGGTATTAAGAGTATCAACCTCATTCATCAGACATGGAAAATCCAGTCAAGCAGCAACATCTCTCTACAAATAATTAAAATATTCATACCTTTAACACACCATCAGCAGCTATAACAACTGGGAAAAAAAAAAAAAAAAAAAAAAAAAGGTTACAAGAATGCTAAAAGCAAGCCCAATACATTTTTACAGCAAAATACTTCATTTTTCAATAAGACAAATGACACTAAGGTGAGCCAGCATCTGAATGCACACATCTGTCCTTGAGAGATGTCTTTGAGAAGCTGACAGAACATCTGCTGAATACCTGCAAGCCTCTGAAGAAATGTAAAAACCTTTCAGGCCCTACTGAGTTAAAAGACAGCAACACAGGTGAACTTCATTCTCCCCAGTACACTTAGGTTTAACAAGAAGCTCTCTGGAAGAGTCATTAATAAAAGGAGAAAACCTACAACTGAGGTGAGACCTACATGTTTCTTGACTATTACAACCCTGTGTGCATTATTAAAATCTGTGCCTCTCCTATGCCACCACTACTAGTAGAAGTTTCATCTAAAAGGCAATGTTCAGCAAATTTCAGAAACGACCATCAACTGCTAAGCACAGACTCCACACTGAATGTATATCACTCATTATGAATATCTGTCAAACCCCAAAAAAGGCCACAGTAAAGACAAGATTTTCTGATAAGAAATAATAGGCCTTATCCAGTCTATTGTATCTGGTGTTTGCCAGCCCTTCTTGGTACTCAACCTTTCCAAATAGAAAAAATAAGTGAGGAGTGCCCAGGGAGCATCTGAAAGCTCCATCAGCTTTCATGGCCAATCATGGCCAGCAAGACACAGGTTGAAGGAGCCCTCCACAACGCTCTAGATGATGCCAGGTCTGTAATGAACTTCAGACAGGCTCAGGATGGGGAGGAAGGAACAGGTTTTTCTGTGCCCCAACAAGTGCAGCTTTGATGAAAACCAAGGCATCGGTTAGTTCTTGTTCACAAAGCTCACGTACAGATTTAAATATCACATTAACAGTAAATGCAGAGCATTTCAGTGTTTGTTACTTTACCATTCCTGGACTTCAGGTCCCTGTGGATAACTTTGACTGGAGCTTCCATGTGTAAATAGTGCATTCCTACACAAAACAAAGGAACAATCTAGTTAGACAGGCTGAGCAGGGCCATCACATATCTGCAGGATCCCTGGCTCCCTCTGGTTGTACTCATTATGAGTTGCCATACCTGTGTGCCATATTGATGTGCTGAAGGAGAAGCAAAGCTTCCCATCATCTGCTTTGAGTAAAAAGCACTAAGCAAAGCTCACGTATCCCTCAGAGCATCTCTATGGATATGCTAATGGTTTTTGACATCATATGTAGTTATTTTTCCTAACTCTATAGTTAAGGAGGTGTCTACACAATAAAGCCAGATAGGAATTTACTTTTTTTTTCATTACTTTGCACTAATTCTTGTGTGGTCAGTCACAGAGAACACAAAGGATGGAACAGCTTGTTCTACATTATTATATGAAGAATTTTAGTATGTTTGCTGAGAATGAGTCCTCAGTTTCCTTAAAGGCCCCAAATGAAATCAAATGTAAAGGCTATTATGCACTTTACCTCATAATTACTCTACATCAGCAAAATTATCCTCTTGTGATTTAGGGGCACACCAGAACTGGCTCATAGAAGCCATTTTCACTCCAGAATATTTTGGATTCATAACAACAAGGAACTTATTACGAAGAACAGTGAATGGGTTTTGCTTTTTTGATTTATATATGTTGTATTGGTTTTAGTACCATCTGAATAAGGAAGACTAGGAAGGCTTTCCTGACTTTCTATGGAAAGCTTTACATTTGCTGGCTGTGTAGGGCAGTATACAACACTCTTCTCGCTTACCTTTAGCTATGTCCGTGGCCCAGGTCATGATATGATCCATATCCATCTCTTCACTTTTGTTACTATTAATGTAATCAAACAGTGAGCCAGCAGAAGCATACTCTGTTAAAAACAGCAACAAACAAGACACTTAAAAACATTGCACCTAACTTGAAAGATGTAACAGTCAACCTCTGGCTTAATGACAAAGAATTTGGGCTCAACAGCCTAACATTATTACCAGTGTAGTAGGAGAGTTTATCTGATTATCTCAATGCCAAATAGGCTATCTCAGACATAACCTACTACTAACAAAAAATGAAAAAAACAAACAAAAAAGTGTAATCATACGGAAAAACAGGCACTAAAATTAAAAGGCACTAGAGAGGTACGGCATCAAGAAAGATCAAGTAAAGCAGTTCAAATTCCAGATTAAAAGGTTCTGCATGCCCCTTGTTCAGGACAAGGTTTTTCTCAATTTCCCTTATTCTCCAATCCCTGGTCATTCTTCAAAACCTATAAAGCAAAGTCTTTGTAAACATGTTTTTCTCAAATTCCCTTAACTATACCTACAGAATCCCACAGCAGGATTCTGCGGGTACAAACAAGGGCATTTGGGGCCCACTGGTATTTAGAAGTGTGGCAGATGGAATCCAGTCTGATAGTCAGAGTTGTGGGGTTTAAAGCAGAAATAACAAGCTAGTTAGCCCTACATACATTTAGGTGTGAGACTGGAGACAACTAAAATCTCTACAGTACCACTTTCATATAACCTAAAATTCTTACTTTTTTAAACAGTGAATTTGCCACTCTTGATTAGGAGAGCAGTTAACAGATGACTGGTGGTATCAGATTCATCTTATTGTTTCCAAAATCAGAAGATACTCCCCACTGGTAAGCAGTACTGTGCATAAATGATGCTCCATAACAAAACATAATTTTTAATATATATGGTTTTTTTAAGTAAAGCCACATGCTAAATATATCATGTTCTGTTACAAAGAAAGAGTTTACAAGTAGAAAGTTTCCTATTTCCCCACGGAGAAATAGAACAGCAGATCAAATAATCTGTTCATGAAAAATGGAAAGATGAAACTAGAAGTTTAACCCCGAGATAAGCAGGACAGATTTCCTTGTGCTTCAGGTCATCTACAGCAGTTTAAAGGCTGTAGCTCTCCTACTCAGTATTTATTAAATAAGTTTTCTCTTCTTTAAAATTCATTTACGTTTCACCAAAAACAACAGAGGTTCATAAGATGAAGCAGCTGATACATTTTCTTTTATCTGTTTGCAATAACAGGCCATGCAGATGCCACCCAGTGCAGCCCAAGTAGCCCAAAGACCAGGGGGAGACAAGGAGCAACTTAAGTCTTTTGTCCCTCTTTCCCAAGGCTATTCAATGCGCTTCTCAGGCAGATTTTAGAACCTACCTAGAAGACTCTCAAAATCTTCATATCATTTCAAAGCAGCCACAAAACAATTGCCTTTAATATTACATCAAATGTGCCTGATTTTTTAAATAATATTAATCAATGTTTGATACATGATAGGGTAAATGCATACAAAAACCTCCATTGTTCCTAACCAAGGAAATCAAAAACACTGGGAGACTGCTGCATGGGGAAGGAAACTGAGACCAAACTGAATCTGCAGACTAGAACATGGCAAGCCAGATGGGAAGACTCCAGGGCTAAATGAAAGGGAGAAAATAGCAAGTGCTTTGAAAGTAAGCACTCAAGTGGCAAGTTAGCTGCTCTCATTGCTGCAGAACCTCCCACTGAAAGAACAGATATGTTGCTTCTGATGTCACCGAGAGAGGAGTAAGCTGCTGACCTGCACATTTCCACAATTAAAACAGAAGCTTTTTTTACCCTTGATGACATCATCTGTCTTATAAATGGATTCTTCAGGAATAGGTTGGCTGCATGCTTTGCATGCCTTTACAATGCATAATTTGATCCACCAGGGTCAGGGACAACTCAGCTCCTCCAGCCCTTTGCCACTTTGTGTGAACAGAGGCAACAAAGCTTCAATCAACAAAACTCCACTGTTAGTATTCCTTATATATATTTATTGTGCCACAGATACTTACTAGGAGCTTGTGGATTTGGAAATAGATTGCAAGGACAATGTTTTGTCAATAATGGAAAAGAAATATTTCCTTTAGAAAGAAAATCTCTGATTGCTGGACCCACCCTGTGATGGGCTGTGGCATACGTATGGTTCTGTGCAATGGGGGCACAAGCTCTGAGAACCTTTTGGGATGAGGCAGCTGTTGCCAAAAGCCATATCTGAAAGCTACATATTGAGACTGCTGCTGACAGGGATGGCCAGTAACATCTAGAATGATGTGATCCATGACAGCAGCTCACCGGGCGGCAGGACGAGCTGGAACACTGACATACATCCCAGCAGGAAAACATTTTAACTCCAGCTATAGCCCTTCTCAGAAAACTCGTTAACAATCCACACAAGACATTACATGCAGCTAATGCTCAGAACATGCCAATACTTGGCTGAATGCTCTCATCTCCATCACTCTGAAGAAACATTAATTTCTCAAGATTTCTTCTTGTTTGGGATTTTCTCTCTCAAGAAACATATCTCTGACTAAACACTGTTTACAACAGTAAAGGCCATCCAGAAGATCACAAAGTGAAAATCCCTCTAAAAGACATTTGAAGCATAATTAACACTTCTTTTATCAGCAGCCACTCTCTCATTTGGAAATGGTGTGGGGAAATGGAGCCTTGCTTCCATTCCAACCCACAGGACTCCAGTCTCCTTAGAAATTGCACGGAGAATCAACATGGTTTGCTAAAAAATCCCCAAACTTCTTTCCTCTTTAGCCAGGTGTGACCAGAGTTCCCTGTGGAACAAAGCTGTTGAGCTACACAGCATAGTCTCTTTCTCACAGGCAGTTAAAGAGTCCTCATTCTCAACAGCCCAGTGAATGACTTTAGTTGCTGCCTGTCCTGTGACTGGTAAGCCGGTCATATGTCCTCCAAACACTGACCTTTTGTGAGATCAAGCTGAGGACTTCTGATCCAGACATCATCCCAGGTCATTGATTACACCTCTCCTTTACTACTCTGCTTGCTGGTTTACACTCATATTAAAAAGGATAGCAAAATTACATTACTTGATTTATCAGCTTTCTATTAATTTTACTCCTTCCATTAAGAATTCAAGTTCCTGTCTATATGCCGTCATCAGTGCATTTCTGAGTGGTGTAGACTGTGGTCTCTCCATGCACCTCTGGAATGCTGGCTGCCACACCATGACCTCCAGTAGGCTGATAGTCCTGGAGTAAGCAAAGCTCCCCATGCCCTGTATTGTGCTGCATTTTGGATGCACTCCCACCGGATTACATTGCCATCTGCTGTGAGTCTAAGAGGCAGGTAGAAATAACTGAATTTTCACAAGTTCCGACCACCATCTAAGAACCAACAAAAATCTGGTCAGCAGTGACTCAAATTGGTATTAGACTGTGCCACATGCAAAAGACTACTTTTCACACTGAACTCTGAAAGGTTACAGAAATGGGAAAACATGCCTCCTAATCCATGCTTCCATGGGTTTTATCTCTCCAAGCATTTGTTTGAGCAGTTGGGAAATTTCTTTGCTTTGTGTTTCCTTTCTACTCCTATCTTATGTAGTTTGTCCGTACAGGAATTCTAAATCTGGACCACCTTCCAAGATAAGAGCAGGAAGCTTAAAGCAGAAAAAAAAAAACCAAAACCCCCCAACAATACCACAAAAAACAACTTCCATTGTTTGATATTCTAGGAATGTCAAAACAAATGAAACCTAGTGTCCAGTGTATAAAGGGAGTTGTCTTACAATGTCTTATAAACCCATGACCGTATTTCAAGCTCTTCCCACTGTGAACCTCAAAATGCAAATTCTCCTACTTTCAATGCAGACAGAACTCATGGGGCAGCTTTGCTCTGAGCAGACACCCAGCCCACCTTCGTCACAGAACCAACAGAACTTCGTATCACAAAACCTCTACTTTTGTGACACAAATTAAAGGAATTAAAAAGGAAAAGTAATTCTCCAAACAGGGTAAGAGAACACAGTGGAAGATACTGTTGAAAGGAGTCCTGCATTTGTGCACTAGGCCCCACCTGTCTCCATGCTGCCTCCAGCTATTCTCCCAGCCTGGTTCCCACCTCCAGCACTCCCACTTACACTGAGGCAGGTGGTGCCAAGCACTCTTAACATTTAAAGGAGATCAGAACAATTAGCAAAACACTGTAACTGGGTAACATTGGAGATAACCTTGCAACACTGTAGCTTTACAGAGTCAAGAAAAAGGTCAGACAAAAATCCTTACCTGTAACTATGCCATAATTTGGAGGTTCAATGACAGCTCCGTAGAACTGAATGATGTTTTTGTGACTGAGCACACTGAGTATTTCTGCCTGTTGAAAACAAACAAATAAACAAGTTAGACAATTTGGAATGGGTCATTTACTATGATAGCTTATTTCATACCCCGGTGGGTATACACACATACAGCATATTTTAATATATATATATATATATATACACACACATACATAAGCACATACATATCTAGGGAAGACTGTTCACAAGTGCTTGGCATTTGAAAACCTAGTGAGAGAGTCTGGCAAATGAATGCTTTGTATGTTTGGGGGGCTGGGAAAAACAAATTTCAGACTATTCTTTCATGGCCAAGGCACTGATGTAGGAAGTTAAGTCTTTGGAAAAACTGAAGATCTTGGAAAATTTTATTCCAAGAAAGATCTGGGATTTTTGGCAGAGCAGAAGGAGTCCTGTCCAGAATTTGTGTTTATGCACAAAGTACCATGGGTTCGGCGAGTCCAGCGCTCCAGGCTGTTACAGCATACCATGCACACACAGCCCCATCCAATGTTTACTGGAAATGTGGAATTTCCAGGCGTGCGCTGTGGAGTCTGATTAAATACAAAGAGCAAGCATGCTTGAGATTGCCAAATACCCAGCAGTGCAGTTGAAACTGCTCCTCAAAGCAGACTAGAGATGTTTGGCAATTCTGGGTAAATATACAAGACCTTCAAATTCCACTTAACAATGCTGCTGGGTTTGAGCAAGAGACTGCAAGATGATGAGACTGTATCCATAGAAATTAAGACATCTACGCCCTGTAGTTTTGGGGAAAAAAGGTCAGGTGTGTCCTGGAAAGTGTCTCAACAGTTTCACCTCTGCAGTGTATCAAAACAAATACTCAAGAGATTCTAGACACATGTTTTTACACAAATATACATATTATGCAAATACAGATATGTACTATTTTATACTTTTCTCCACAGTTATGCTTTACTTTAAGATTTCGAGGTTATGTTAATTCTATACCAGGCAAGAGCATCTAACAAAAACAAGATCACAATTAACTCCTCAGAGCTTATCAAAAGTTATCTGACAGATCCTTTCACAGATCCCTTGACTTGCAGTGGGAGTGTTGCTGTTTATCCACAGGTGAGTTTTCACACATGTTCTCAGATAACTGCCAATTAAATTATTTTGTGGACTTGTGAGTCAGTCAGTCTACAGTATGATTTGCTGAAAACAGCATACATTTTAAAAGTTAATTTTCTGGTATTGTGAAAAAAGATTACTCACTTGACAGTAATATTGTTTTTCTTGCTGAGCAGGCTAAGCAGCATGAAGAGTTAGTGTAACCCAAGTTAAGTTGAAAGCTATAGTCAAGATTTAATTAAATATGTGTAAATGTCTGAGCATTAGCGAAAGGTCTTCAAAACTGTGTTGAAGTTACTCAAAAAAGTCTTTAATCAACAACAACAGCAAAGAATTGAGTCTTCTAATGCCTTCTAATACCTGTAATCATACAATTAAGCACATGTATCATGGTACCACCTATAAAACATAAGCCAAACAAATATTGGTTTGCTATAGCTCTACAATTATTAGAATAGCAGTAGCTGATGTACTATGGGTTTCTGCATAAAAATTGCTACAGCCTTCCTGTTTTCAGTGAATCTACAAGGCCACAAAATAATTTAATTGGCAGCTATCTAAGCAAATGTGGGAAGATTCACCTACATGTAAACATCAACACTCCTAGAGCCAGTCAAGGGATCTGCCAGCTGAAGGAGCTCTGCCCAACAACTGCAGCCCCACCATCCTCCCAAGACAAGGGACTCTTGAAGCAGCAGAAGCACGAGCTGTACCTCCAACCTCCTTCCCTAGGCTGGAGGATGCAGGTGACCACTGAGTCATTCAGATCTCCATTTCAGAAATTTCTGTATTATGTTTGTATATTCCTTAGGAAATATTCAACTAGGCATTCAATTTTCTAATTCCTACCAGCCTTACTGCCAGACTAGCAGGAGACCCCACTCTCCTTGACTGCCTATCTGAATATTCTACACAAACAGTTAGAAAAACTATCTAAACCATCCTTTCATTAACACCTTGGTCAGAGGAATGGAATAAAACCATCTTCTTGTAAAGTACTAAGACCATACCATGTCTTCAAAGCAATGAGCACGCCATCTGCTGTGGTGTTTACAACACAAGTACTTCAACAGGTCATTAGAATTAAATTGATGGGTCTCATATTTAATTTTCCCATAGCATAATATATTTAGGTCCTGGCTCTATTTAGGTCCTGGCTATAAAAGTAGTACTAGATGAATCTTTTTGGAGAATGATTAAAAATGCCCCATGATGAACAAACCCAAGTTCCATAGCTCCCTATCCCACCACAACTATGTGCAGAACCCAGTGACTGTTCTCCATCTCACACAAGATGCTACTGGATCCAGTGGAAGCCCATCAGAGTCAGAGGACAACAGGAGGGGCTGCACTGCAGCAAACCCCAGACCGACTGATCACCCAGTGCTACCACGACAGGGACTGCAATCAAAATATGAATATCAGGCCAAAAAGATGAGTGCTTCACTGCCACAGGCACACTGATACACAGCGCTTTTATCACTTGGAAATGCAAAAAAAAAAAAAAAAAAAAAAAAAAGATTATCTTATTTACATTCTATACACTAAGATCACATTACAGAAGTATGAAAAAATGCTGGGTCAACCACAGCTAATATCACCTTCACATCTACGTTCATACTCTTATCTGGGATTTAACAGATCCCAAAACAAACTTCCATCTAAGAAATCCACAGAAGCATCTTCTAATTGCCCACAGGCATGACAATGAACAACTGTGGGGTAAAAAGACTGCCAACTTTTCCTAGGGATCATTATATCGCAAAGAAATCCTCTCTAAACACTTTTAATCACTCTGCGGTTGTTAGCACTAGTGATTCTAGACTATTCCTTTCATGTTTTGTTCTTTTCTGTTGCTGTAGATCAGCTGTGAACTCTATTAGCCAATTTAAAGACACTTATTCCTTGCAGTGAGAGGCAGATGCAAGCCAGTCTATATCTTTGAAGCTTTTGTACTATCTTTGACAAGAAGGTGCCGTATTTCAATGAAAATTACTTTCAGATAGCAAATTACAAAGTGGTGGTTAAAGACTGGTATTTCAAAGGTCTCTTAGACACTAACAAGAATATTTAGAATCACCTTTAAGCATCAAAACTGTTCTTTAATCCAAAATGCCTGAATGGTTGGAAGAAAATTCTGTCATGCATCTGTCTGTCTAAAGGCTGTTGAAGAAGTCAGCCCTTGCTGGCTTGGGCAGGACCCTCTTTCCTCAGTAAAACTGTTATCTATGTTATGCAAGCTAAATGAGCACAAATTTACTTCCTAAATAGTGACGACAAGTAAACTACTTCATTACATTAGTTTTTTGTCTGAAAGACACAATTTATTTTTTTTTTAAGGTTGGACTGAAGCAGAACTAGTGGAGTTCAGCTGAAGGAGACATCCAAACAAATAAATACAAACTACCTGGGCATAAGACAGAGAGACACACACACAAGGTAACTGCAATAGAGTTGAATATTATGCTTAGTGCCACGATAAGCTTCATAACAGCCTGTTACTGACCATTAACCTAAGCTAAAATTGTTCATACTGCACTTACATCACAGGTATGGATGAAATTATGTTCCTCTTGAGTCCTGCTGAAGGGATTACAGACTGCACACCATTTCTTGAAGGCAAAGGGATTCAGATTTGTAAACAAACCTAATCCACTGCTTACATAATTCAGATATCACAAAATCCATGGTCAGAACAAATTACATTGAAAACTTTTTAATTTCATTCTCACTTAGTGGCTTAGTGTAAATCAAACCCAATTCATAAAACAATTACAGCATAAGAGTTTGGAATTCAGGTAATCCCTAAGTGTACAAACAGTGTAATTGTGTCCTGTGAACCATGGTATGAATCATGGTGTTTAACATGCAATGTGGTTTTATGCCTCTTTAATCTCTACTTATTGATATATGTGAATACGATAGTTACATCATCTAAGGATGACATGACCCTAGAGCTGCTTGTAGACCCACTAGTACTGCTCTTAACCTTGCAGTACAACCAACCATGCATGAATAACCATATCTTCGTGTGTTTCAGCAGATAAAAACAAGGTCCTCCTCCAGGTCTTGTCAGTTTTCGGCAATTGCTGAAATCACAAACGCAGATTCTAAGCACAGCCAGCAGCAGCAGAGGGGACAAAGCAAGCTGGCTGGACAGCCTGGTCTCGTTCTGAGCAGCACAAACCTCAGCTCACCAGGATGACCCAAGGCCTCACTTGATTTCGCTCTGCCTCGCACCAGTGCAGCAAAAGCAGCAAGAGCAGCCCAGCCCTGATGAGGTCTTCAAGGTCAGGGCTGACAGCAGATGTGGGCAATGGGCACCTGATGCTGAGCTGGCATTACTTGGGAATCAGACAAGGCCACATCGTCAGATCTTTAATTGCAGCCGCAAAGACAGTAAGGATGTGGACGGAGGCACTTTGCATACAGCTGTGTTGTTGCTTGCCAACTACTCAGAGCAGCTGCAGCTGCTCTTGTTAGAGCTCCCTATCCCAAGGCAGTTAAAGTTAGCAAAGACCAAACAACTCAGCATATTTTAGGTACTCTGGTTCTCCTTGGAAATATATTAGGAATTTGTTACACTCGTAGTCAAGAGAAGTGATCAAGGATTTGGGCAGTGTGTTCCAGCAGCACAGCTGGAACTGTAAAAGAACATCTGTTCACAGAGTTTTTCAGTATCAAAAGACTTTCTAGCACGGGTCCAGACAAACTGAGCCCAAAGCAACTCAATCACCACTTCTTCCAGGTGCCTTTGGAACAGCTGACTGCAGAGAGTAAAGTGTCTTTCCATCCTGGTCTGAGCACACTGGTTTAGGATTTACACAGGAAATAGCTGCAGCCCCTTGCGAGACCATTGCGTCAGCCAGCAGCCAAGCAACCCTCCTGTTAGTAAATCAGTTAACCGCACAGCAAGTGGCACCTTCACTCCGTGCAAAATTACACAGCTACACACGGTCAGCTACTCAATCTGATTAACACAACTTCCTTAACTGCCTATAATATTTATTATTACATTGTACAAAAGTCTGGCTATTTAATTTTCCGGTGAACTGTTGCCATGTTTATTAAAGAGATATTTAGACACACTTAAGGAAGCTTTGGAAAAATATTTTTTTCGTAAGTCTTGTAGCATTTTAAAGGCTTTGACCTTTGTCATGCTCTGGGGAGAGTTGCAACTTCGCTAACCTCAGGAGGTTTTACAGTCTAATACAAGGGCAGCTGGAAGAGGCCAGCTGATGCTTTAGTAAAATTCATTCTACATCCACATACAAAAAAGATACAGAATGCTAATGCATATAAATCCCACACCTTTACTTCTAGACTCCTGCTCAGAAATATATCCACTTTATGTCCATTTCCAGTGTCTCGTGAATCCTTTCCTGTGAATCTACTTATGTCTGATAAAGAATGACACCTCTTATAATACCAGTTTCTCTAGGTGAACAAGCCCAAAACATAATTTCATAGATTAAATATTAAGAGAGTCAGCATCTGTCATTGCTAACAAATTATATTCTCAATATGCAATAGATACTTAGAGAATTTCAGAAACATAAAATTATTACCAGGAATTATATAGCAGTGATGTTAAGTAATTATTATAGTTCTGAACACTGAAAAGAAAATTCAGCAGATACAAAATAAAAATTTAGGACTTTGCCTACTGATTTGTCTGTTGCCATAAAGTTTTCTAAGGAAAAAAACATGAACAAGAATTTTGTGATTTGTGAGCCCTAAATAACAAGCAAAGGATTCTGACTGTCCAGTTCAGAGAATTTTTGTTAAACCTATTAAACTTTAGACTAACTTTACTTTAATACTAACAACGCAAGAGGAAAATCACATGAACATGGCAAAGCCAAAGAATCCTCAGTGAGATTTTTTACCTGCAAATAAGCAGTTACCAAGCGCTTCAAAGGGCACACTCCCAGCAGATGTGCTACCATCTCTTCCCATAGGCAGTGGTATTTTAAAACTATGGCTGCATGGCACTTAAAGCTGTGTGATCTGGGCTTCTTTTCTAGTATTCATTTAGATAATAACCTGTCCCCCAAAAAAGCTGGTTTCTATAGGCCGTTCACATCTTAAAACTGTCAGCACTTCTGTCTTACAACAGACCCTCTATATTCAGGCTGTATGAAGAAACAGCATCCTGTTTCTTAAACCACACAGGAAAGAGTTAAATTACATTCCCAGATTGATGTCACCAGCATTTCTGTAAATAACAGAATTAAATTCTCGTAAGTACATCCACAATGACGTACAAAATTTTTTACTTTGAAGCATTTTGATTGAGCAAATCTTTCAAAGCACGAAATTTGCATCCAAAATTGTCTTACACTGTTACAGATCCCAGAGACTAAAAGTGGAAATGTACAGGAAACTAATAAATTCTCATTGCTATATAATTATTTTACCATTATTTTAAATCCACTATCACAAAATATATCACAAAATAAATCTCCTTTTTGAAGATACTGTGATGGAAACACACACTTTAAATACCTTGTATTGACTCTAAGGTTATAATCTTGAAGGAAGAAAAAGCACATTATGAAGACAGCTCATTTCTGTTAAATTATCATAATGTACCACAGATAAGGATTATGGACATAAAATTTTTGTATTCTGTTCTAGGCTCACCCCATCTTATGAAATTTACTTTAAAATAATTAATTTGCATCATGCAACACCATAGGGTTTGTTAGAAGTAAAATGTATTGGATATTGACCATTTCAAAAGAAAACTGAGTTTTATACTCTACTATAGTTCTTTACGGCAACCTTTGCACAGAACTTGGTATGTTATGGATAATTTGAAGGCTGGGAATTAAAAGTTCTAGCTAGCAAATCCAAAACGTGCCTGTCAAAACACTGCAAAAGATTGCTCAGCCCATGAAAGGCAGGCTGGTCCCTCTGCAAATCACAGGGGCTTTGTCCTTGTGATGTGGCAGCAGACCCTCCGCCTTGTGCAGTAGGAGGGAGTGAGAGCAAGCTAACTGGCTCAATCCTCCCTCTGACCTCCATCAGCTCAGTATAATGAATGATTAGTAAGCCTGAAAAAATTCTATCTTCCATTTACAAAAAAATCCAAACAAACAAAAAACCAAAACCAAAGATTATGGAAAAATAACTCATTTTTCAGACAGGTTTCAAGTAAAAATAAGCCCACAGGACTGTAATATTTTGCCATATACAATGTGAGATTGTATGAGCATTTACTATTAAGGTATCTGATAAAGGCAGATCTGCCAAGAACAAGTTTAGTTTGGATTTCACTACTGCTATTCACATAAAGTAAAACCATTCAAAACATGCATAAACTATGTATTTGTACTGGTGTAAGAGTTTAGAAATGAGCAATGTCCACAATATTTGTAATTTTTAATTCAGGCAGATTTGGAGTACTAAGCTGCCTCCAGCTGCAAAGCAACACCAGCAATTGAGTGGAAACAATACATGAGTGGACTGAACATCAGGGCTGAAATACCTGAGCTCCACAGAAATATTTAGTTTCAGCAATCATCATTTCTCTTTTCAATGTTGGGAAATTTTCCAAGTTACTCGCAATCACTTTGAATACAAACTTTGACTATGGAGAACAGTAACAAAATCCTCAACATTCCTAAAAGACAACAGAACAACAAAACTTGAAACTTTCTGACTCCTGGCATACTCTGCAGGTGAGAAGATATCATGGCTAAATATGCAACACAGGGATCATTCCAGACCCAACAAATGGAAAAATATCCAAGAAAATTATTCCTGAGATCAAAGTCACCATAGGTTTCATGAGCACCGTGTTGGAAAGGCATTTTGGTATGAAAGTGATGGGCAAAAGTAATCCCCTCTCAAGGACCCATGGCCGTACACACATAAATACAGCAGTGATTTTTCTAAGGTCTGCAGGGTATTTGTAAAGAATCTTGATAAGGTAGAACAAATCAAACCTCATTACACAGTGGCTTTTGCTGAACAATTAGCATAGACTGCAACAGAGACAGCAACAGCTGTACTTATGCATCCCGATCCACTCCTCTAAAGCAGCTATGATCTTTACAACAAAGTATTTTTCCATCTTGAACATGAAAACTGTAATTTAACCACAGGGAAAAAAACCCATCATGTTCCTGATGAACATCACTTAAAGCCTGTCTTAGAATGGATAAATCAAATCTACTATAGCTAATGACAGGGACAACACTTGATGGAAATCCCTCTTATTGGAATCCTAGTGAATGTTATAAATTGCAGAAAATGTTCCTCAACCAGGCAGGCTGAGCTCACCCTTATGAAAAAAAACACTTAACAAGATGTGTTACTTGTTATATGTTAACAGCAAACCACAAGGTTTTGTTTTCCACATAGGCTGCTAGAGCTCTGCACAAGGCTCTCCCCAGCCGTCCCTGCAGAAAAGGTATGAATAGTTCCCTACCTGGAGTCCACTTAACTTAAAAAAGCTTTCAAAACAGAAATTACAGCTGTGACCAGCAGGCATAAAAAGAAAGGAGAGTAGTTACCAAATACAGATGTTGGCATTCTGCTGAAGTGAATGAGAGTCCTCCACGGATGAGAGGCATTTTTCTGTGACGTTTACCTACCTCAAAGCATAACCTCATCTGAGGTTTTCAGGAAAATTAGCTGTCGCCATTATCTGAATGACAAGCATCATGGTTTTATGTGAAACTGTACAAAAAATCCAGCGTGAAACATGGTGAATTCTACCTGCTGTACAGAAAAGTCACTGTTCTTTGTCTAAGACTGAAAACTCTATTTTACTTAGAAACTTGGTTCAAATGCTACTTCTATTCGGTAGCAATAGTCTAAAAATAAAATGAGACAAAACCCATCAAATTTTAAGCTTTTATCTTTATGAAACATGGACCCAATGTTTATTTTTTTCTTGAGATTTTCATGCTGCTTTTATGGTAGCTCAATCTTTTTTCTACTTGAACTAAAAAATTTCAAGTAAAACAATGGCTAAGATAAAAACTTTGGAGGAAAACTAGCAATATTTAAAAAATGCTTTTAGTGTCATGAATCCACATCTATTAGTATTACTTCCTACATACGTATGACATCTAACTTCAGCTTTTCCCTTACTTCTCTGTGATGAATTGTTTGTACACAGAACTCCCTATCTTATCTAGGTGTCTTTATAGCTCTTGGCTCACATAGATATGGTAATAACAACTATTTAATTTTTAATCCTTGTTATATAGGAATACAAATGGTCAGCCTCAAAATACATTTTTAAAAAGTTAATAACTTTAATACCAGTATCTCTGAACTCTGCAGAAAGTAGAAATCCAGAGGAATCTATCTAGAAGGTGAGACTGATTACAGAGTGACCTAGGAAGGCAGTTGTTTTGAGTCTTGCAGACCCACAGAGAACTCACTGGGGTCTTGTACCACTACAGGATACCAAATTAAGTCAAAAGTCTGTTTTCTTGTTGCTCTTCTCCAATGAAACAACTATATCTCTAGTCAGTTCCTTCCCCAAAGTTATGGCAGAACGACCAGAGGTACTATAACTGCTACCCCTGTCTGCACTTACTAATATGAGAGGAACGTCACACATACCTAATGGGAAACAAATAGCATTTATAATGCCAGTTACAAAACGAAGATCATCTCTTCTGTGGTTACAACCACTGACCTGCACTACTTTGTCCATCACCCTGCACTGTGCCTGCTGAGGACCTGCAATAAATGAAACAGCAAAGAGGAGGTAGGAACTGTAGATATATGGGACCACAGGAACTTTCAGGACCAGGGTCACGTGCTGAGTTCAACAAAACCTCTCTCCTGGGCTATACCTAAAGAGCTGAAGAGAAGGCATCATGCTGCTGCTAATGACAATTCCAATCTGAATCTGAGTGCAGCAGAGAGAATTTGCATCTCTTCCTATTCCAGCAATGTCTGTAGTCTTTGCATAACTACTATCTGATTTATGCTCCAAGCATGACAAGGATTAGATTAGCAAAGTTCAGTACAACAAACTGAGCTCACAAGCTGGATCCAGGGCCCGGGAGCTCTGTCATGTTTTTGTGGCACAAGGAACATTCAAATCTTTAATAGGTCCCTTGGCATGGAAGAATAACAACATCACATATATCACAGCTTCCCATTTTCCAGTGACAGACATATCCAAACCCTTGCCTAAGAAATTTACTCCTATCAAGGATCAGACAAAAGAAGGTGTCATTTTCCATGCCACCTTTAGGTCAAGCAAGGCTGGAATGACTTCAAGCATTCTCCTTCAACCAAGCAAAATCATCCTCTAGTAAAGCCTTGCTGCCTAAAACACAACTCTAGAAGACACAACAAGAACTCTTTTCAACCCTGTCACAGTTATGTGGCTGTGTGACATTTCCCTTCCCTTTCTACACGTGCTGCTACTGTGCTGCACGCTTTACCTGCAACACCACTGGCCTCCTGAGGGTGTTTACTTCTAGGAGAATTCCCTTATTCCAAGTAAAGTCCTTTCTTCTGCCTGGGAAGAGAGGGAGGAAAAAGCAGGAAAAAAAGGACCTAGAGAAACATTCCTTGTTCTCTTCAAGGAGAGTTAGGGGTATTTTGAGACTGGCATACAGTGTTACTATAGAGCGGGTTTGGCCGATTCCATATATGCAGAAGGCTGTCATAACCCTCCTGCCTTTTTTCCTCGAGTTTGAATTGTTGCACTTTGAAGAGTTTTAAGATCTCTCCTCAAGGTCAATTTTATCAATTATCTCTGTCTTTATCAAATCTGGATATAATTACTGTAGTTAGCTCTGAAGGGAGAATGAGACCATTTTGAGGTCACTATTGTGCAGAGCAAGTGTGATGGTCTTGCATATTACTGCAAACCTTGCAAATATTATTTTTAAATATTTAAACCATTAATTAGTCCATATTGTATCCTCAGGGACAGCACCAGAGATCTTAAGCCTTTAGAAGTGTCCTGCACTTTTTCATGTGTCCTCACTGTTTAGTTTAGACTAACATACCTTTATTATTGTGTATGTACAAAAAGAAAGCACAAGGTGTAATAGTCTTTTGAAAATATTGCTTTTTTGTTCAAAGTCTCTACTGAATTCAGAATTTTGGTGGATTGAAGTAAATGGTGATGCTAGAATAACACTGAGCTTGCAGAATTCAGATCGCAATTCTTCCAAATATATATTTTAAGATACACAGTTTCTTTAAAATGTGAGAAAGCAAAATTCCTCCTATGAGCTGTGTACACAGAGGGGTTTTCACAACAATGGACAGCCTAATCAGGGTGAAGAATCCTCAGCTGAAAGCTCACAAAGAATCCCTCTGTCCTTTCTCCATTTTTTCAATTCTACTTTTCTCGATAGGGGTGTCTCACCAGAGAACCTAAAGAGTGAAAGATTTAAGTATAGGACTGAAATCCATCAAACCCAGCCTTGTGGTCCAAACCCAAGCAGCTGTCAAACCCAGAGATAGGAATGTATGCTCACTTCTGCCTAATAAAATTTGAATCAAACACTTTGCATCTGATTCTCCATGTGAGCTTTTATGCAAACTTCTAAAGTGCAAGGAATCCTGGGGTGGAAGAGCTATTCTGAGGGCTTTCACATAGTTCATGTAATTAGGGAAACCACTTCCTTTGATTGTAAGTGTTCAAAACAGCTGAATTTTTTCTTTCAAAGGACTCTGTGATTTGGGTCATCTCTTTTACTTGCTCTTTTATGTTTCTCAAGATGAGAGGTGAGACTGTAAAGCACATTATTTAGAAAAAAAAAAGATTCCACTTTTTGTTTTAGGGATTGAACTTCGACTATTCAAACGCTTATCATTTCGAAATCTATCTTTCTTTCCCTCCCTCTGTTTCCTTCCTTTTCTGATAAGCTCTTCAGTGGCTCAAGCGAATATAGCCCAAAACGCCAATTTAAACCTAAGGGAAAACTGAAATAAGGTACATAAAGGAAAAGGGACTCTCATTTTCCTTTGTGCGGTTGTGGTTGAATATGTAATTATAAAGGAGCTCTAGCTGCAGGATCTCAGTCCCCATGTCACATTTACTTTTTCAATGGTTCTAAACATTGACCAAGCAAAAAGGCAGAAATACAGATTTTTAAAAGACAAACAAAGCAGCTGCCCTGGTCTTTGAAGTGCATTTGCAGGTTCTTCATTTCTCAAAAAGGGAACTTGGGTCACAGTTTCAAGGCAATGACCATGTCACTAGAGCTAACAGCTGATGCCAGTGTTGCTACAGAATCAAGTGTCACTTGCCCTAAATTTCTTGAGTCAGGCACCCTGTTAGTGCTGTTGCTTCACATTCATCTCACTAACAGCTGTAACAGGCAGCGAATATCCCGCTTCTCAAAATATAGCACAGAATTATACTAGCAAAAAGGCAGGAGATTTCTTACTGCAGGTTTCAAATTTATTAAGTAAAAACAGAATGCTTGTTGATCCTAGGAGGACTGAGCTTTATTCTCAGTCAGTAAAAACTTGCAGGACTCCTTCCAGAATGTCAGCACTCACAGGGAATCGGTCTGTAATGGGAACACAGTAAACTACTCGGAACCCAGTGCCAGAAAGCACATTACTGCCAACTTCTGCACAGGACAGATGAGACACTGGCTTGGAGAGATGACTTTACAGTAAAGACTTTGGTACAAATACATGAACAACCAAGAACCCAAAACTTAAGGGCAAAACTCCAAAATGTGTGGTCTTTTGAGTGGGGTCCGAATCTCGCATTTGTCTTTAGGGCTCACACAAACTCTTACGGAGGCATAGCAAGGCGACATCCAAAAGAAAGAGGAATTCAACAGCTCCAAATTGTAGCCATCTGTAGCTACACACTTAGATCACACAAAGCATCCTCAGCATACAGAAACATACAGTCACAGAGAAGTCAAAAAGCCTTTTCCTTGGTTTAGGAGATTAAAAGTACACAATTCACAAAAACAGATACCCACCAATCACTGCTTATAAGCCTTCATGTTTGAAAGGTTTGCCTCAAATGCACCTAGCATTACTAAAATTAAAGGTGTTAGAAGATCAGACGAGAAGTGATTTCTGCGCTTTCCCCCCCTCTAATTTCACGTAGACATGCACGATATTTTCTCAGCTCTATGATTCTTCCAAGAGGAAAAGATAGTCTCTCGGAAAATGTCACTCATTTGCTTGAGGGTGCAGCAACTGACTTGATTTTAACAAGTTTCCAGAACAACCCACTCTTCTATTCTGCCTCTGCCAGATAATTTCCAGAGTGCCTTGGCTTTCACTGAAAGGCTGTCACCTGCCCAGCCCGCATGCCTGTCTTTTGGTTTTCCCACCTTCCAAGAGCAACTTGGTACAACTGCATCTCATCTTCTGATGTCTACCAAGAGCTTCTTCACTTCTCATACAACAGCTCAAGGGATTTTACAAGCCATGCTTATTTTTGATATGGCTACTGATAAATCAGCTGCCCAATACACAAAACCCACAGCTATTTGGTCAGTCATGTATATCATAACACAATTCTTTTCTCCCTTGCCTCCATCACTTAGCTACAAGAAACCTCAATTTTCAGGAGTTTTGGAGTAAAATAAATAAGCAACCAGAGGCAGAAGATAAGTGGGAAGGTGTGTGATACTGTTCCCCTGCAATGACATCCAAGGGCCAGGCCCTATTTTGCCAAGGAGGTGCACCCATAGGGGGTCTCTCCTGTGTGCAAGGCACCCTGTCTTTTCCTGCGAAGCTGACTTTCTTAAATAGAAATTATGCAGAATGCAGATTCTCTAAACATTAGTCTAATAAGAAAACATGTATTTGCAAACAGGATTCTTGCCCAGTAGCTGAACTGCAACAGATGAAACATTTTAAAAAAGAAACAGGGCAGTTTGGAGGCAGTTGGATCAGAAGCACAGCTCTTGTTTGCCCTTGCTGGCCTCATCTCGCTGGTGCGTTAGTACAATTAACTGAGTATAAGAGAAAGAGTTAATGTTGAAGCTGTTCTCTAGGTTCCTCTGCAGCCTCCAGCTAATATAAACACATGTGAATGTTTTCCTGTGACTGTTTATACTGTCCTCTTAAAAAGGAAACTTTCTCTATCAGCACCTTGGTGAGTGGAAATAGGTAAATATGAAATAAAATTCACAGTCTTAGTTGTGTTGGTACAATTAAAAGGACTGATTTTGATGCTTGCATTCAAGTTAGGATATATTTTCTTTTTTCTTCAACTCTTTTTGTGGTGAATTCTTGTGTCCCAGACCCTTACAAAACTCACATGCAGCCAGTTTAAAATTAAGGACTAAAAAACAAACAATAAAAAGGAAGTAAAGTAGGGCCTATTTCGTTCTATAGGGTATTTTATTACCCTCTTCAAAGCACAAAACTCATTCAAAATTCCATTGCCACCATCTGTGTGGCGGGTAGCCTGGGGACCCAGCCAGAGACTGCATCCCCATGCTCACCTTTGAATACTCCCGTGGAAAATGGCTCCAGAAGATTAATGGTCCCAGACCCAGATCACAGCAACTCCAGCACAGGTCTCTGACTTCATCTAAACCATCACACAGGTGTGCAACAACCTAGAAACTGTGTCACGTTCAAATAATACCTGCACACACCTCAAGAGCTACCCTGGGATCATCAGAAACAATCTGTCACTCCGTATGCTGCAGTGAGTGCAAGTTATTTAATCAGCATCCCCAGGAATTGCAACACCAACAAATTTCAATGTGGGTCACAGACATTTAAATTGTCAGCTGTCCCCTCAAAGACTCAATCATGCAATTGCTTATCTCAAGTTACCACTCACCTGTCATTGTGATTTTCTACTTGTAACCCAGTTTTAAGAAAACCATATAGTTAAATAAATGTCTACACAAGTCTAACTCGAACCAATCCTCAATTGCTTGAGCCTGCAACAACCCAAAACAGTAGTTTGAGAAAAAAGGATTTCTTCTGTATCCATGAGATTTCCACAACAAAGCTTCAGGACAGCTTAAACGTCCAAAAATACCATTTTGCAGTTAATCACTTCAACAGAAGCTCAGGGTCAGAAAATGTCGTGGGAGGGGAAACAAAAGAGCTGCCATTTGATGTCATGGGTTGCTGGCATAAAAAAATAAGCAACACAACCTCTCCTCCAAATTATAAATAGCAACTGAGTCCATGCAAAAATAAGACTGAAACAGAAGAAACATATTTAGAGAAAAAAATTAAAAAAAAAAAACACAAAAAAGCCTCAAATAAAGAAACAAACAAAATATACCACCCCTAGGAAAAATGTCCTTAATTGCAACTAAGTATTTACTGGAAATGTGAGCAGTCCACTGACAAACAAAAACTTGCAATTGACAGAATAATATCCTAACAGGCTGCATGTTGTGGATAGCAAAGAGGACAAGAAAGACTGTTTTCTAAACAATCAGAGATTTTCATCCTATTCTAAACAACATTTATTCATAATTTATAGGAAACCAGCCCAAAAACTTGTTCACTTGCAGATGTTGCACCTTCTTGGAAAACGAAACAAAACAAAACAACAACAACAAAAAAACCCAAAACACTAAAACTGAAGATAACTGAGATAAAACGGTCCAAACCTCACAGAGATAATCTTAAATCAGGGATCAGGTACACGGTAATTTCGTGTGACTCAACCAAGCTAAGGAAGCTGTACCTATATTCCTAATGAGCAGCACATGCAAGGCAATTTCACTTCTCATTCACAAAGTTTAAAGCACAAGCAAAAGGAAGCAAGAGACATACCTGGTGCATCTTAGCTTAATAATTTACCTGTTAATCGAATTTGTTTACACAGCAACTGTTCAACACTGGCCACCAGCCCAGAGGACATGCGCACTTATCCCTTTACAATTTTAGTACAAAATCTAGTGGTTTACACCACTGACAGTTATTATGTCTCAACTAATTCAAAATAAATTTTGAAGCTACATATTGCCAGTGTGGGCGCTGACACACCAGTTTCACTGAAGCTGATGTCCATATCAAATTAACCCCAAAATTGGCGTGATTTAAAAAAACGTGTATATAGAAGACAGTGTAAGTAAGAATCTCAAATTAAGTTGGTAAAAAAAAAAAAAAAAACACGAGTAAGCCACACAACTTGCCCTACAAATATTCATTATTTATATGAGGCAACTCACAAGTTGTTACTCATTTAATGAAAAACTTGGTATAATGTTTATATACAAGAGTGAAAAAATCCACTACAATAAAACACAGCAAAATACAGACAAATACTTTGTCGGGATTCCTATGTTTCCAAGATTGTTTTAGGAGGTAGAGACACAGAAACTAAGTATCTTAAAACAGACAAAATGAAACTAAAGCCTGTTCTTCACAAGAATAATTGTATCCTGGCAATAATACATCATCTGTCATTATACTGGTGTCTCCCAAAAATATGGTTTGGACAATATTTTGGTTGTAACACATATGCCATGACACTTAGAACATAGTCTTATCCAAAGCATGCACTAAGAAAATCTCATGCAGCGACTTTCTTGACTCCTGGAAATATGACATTCATTTACAAAATAGAGTCCTCCAGAAAATTACCCCTTGAATAAAAGCCAAGAATAGGGCAAATAAAGAATCAGTAAGATTCATTGCAGAATTCTGTCCTATCCAAAATTATTTATCCTGCAAAATACAGAGCACACAACAGCTGGAGCATCTGAAGCAATTTTGACAACTTTCAATCTATAAAGGGTTCTAAGTATCCTCTTGATACCTTTTGAGAACACCCTGGTCAGCACCAAGAGGAGCGCTCTAAGCCAATTCCTTTACCAAAATATATAAAAAAAAACAAATAGAAAACCTTGCAAAATAACCACTCTGTAAAATAGAAATTAAGACATTTTAACATACTCCTCTGGTATAATAAATACAGTTTAATCTCCTTTTAGCAACTAACACCACATAGCAGTAAACCTGAAAGGAGGTGAGAACAGTCTCTTCTTCCAGAGATTAGCAATAGGATGAGAGGACAAAGACTTAAACTGCACCAGGTAAGGTTTAGGCTGGACATCAGGAAGGAGTTTTTCACAGAAAGGGTGACTGAGCATTGTAATGGGCTGCCCATGGAGGTGGTGGAGTCACCATCCATGGAGGTATTTCAGGAAAGACCAGATGTGGCAGTCAATGCCACGGTCTAGTTGACAAGGTGGCATTAGGTCATAGGCTGGGCTTGATTTTGAAGGTTTCATCCAGTCTAGTTGATTCTGTGATTCTGTTTTTCTTTGAATATGGGGCTGGATGGGTTCCCATGAGATCACTTACTGCAAACTTGTACTTTTTCATATATTCGACTCCTACACCCTGCATAACTTCACAACTTCTAAGGCCTCTCACTGTTCATCACTCTCAATACTTGCTGACTCAGACCTGAGAGAGGTAAGGGAGTAGAAGCTCCTAGAAAGAGCTAATAAAATATTAATAGAGCATCAAAATTGCCCTTCATTACAGCCAGGACCCAGTGTGGAAAGTCATTCCAGACTGGCACCAGAGCACCCATACCAGCTACAAACTACAAAGAAAAAGAACATCTACTATTTTTAGTCCTCTCAGGACTAAATTATCCATTTTGGTTTGTTTTGTTTTGCTTTATTTCACTCTGTTGTTTTTCTCTTATTACTCTTGCAAACCATTGCCAGTCCTTACTCTCATGACCCACATTAAAATTATCACATGCTTTTTTAGCACTACAAACATGAATGAGCTAAGTCCAGTGACATGCATGTGATTATGCTTAACTCATCTCCTACAGAAGGTACAAGCACAATCTATGTCTTCTGGACAGTCCTTTCCAGAAGTGGATCATAAAAATCAAAATTGAACAAGCTGCATTATATGCCACATGAAAAATTTTATGAAGCATTAAAATATCCCCTAAAGCTTACAACATACATATCACATACAAGAAGCCCTGACAATATAAAATTAACTTCCATGGTAGTCAGACTCCAGGCAATACAGCATCAAAACTAGAGAAAGCCTGTTCTTATTTTTGAGTCTCATAAAACTCAAATGCATTACAGACATGACTGAACAAAGCATGCATAGTTAATCCTGCTCAATTTAACTTCTATCCACAAGTTAGTTCTGTTAGTTCACCAGAAACATTTAAGTATTCCCCAGTAAGATTACAATTACATCTTTTACAGGGTTTTTTTCCACCACTCTCCTTCAGTTTGCACAGACCACTGCCAGCATTTTGAAGGAGTCCAGGAACACATGTACTTGCATGAAATCAAGTGATCTTGTACCCAAGTACCCTGGTTGTAAAGGCTGAAGCAATACTGCTGCCCATCAATAGCATGGAGACAGCTTATGGACCACAGAGTACTTTCAAAGACAAGTGGTATTAAAATTAAATTCAAATTTCAGGTGAAATTCCAGCAGTAATAAAACTCCCAGTGAAGAACTACACTCCACACACCAGCTACCAACAAACTGCCACCAAAAGCGCAGCCCTCAAAAGCAATGACAAATAACAGGTGAACTTCAGAGATGGGCAATCAAAGTAGGTGAGCGCTCTTCAGTGAAAAGCTAACGTGGCAAGGCATAAAACAACATTTGTAACACTTCACTCCAGCAGTTATCTGCTCGAGATAATGGAGTCAAAAGAAGGGCTAGCAATTTGCAGAGTAAGTCCCTGGCCCCAGTCTCTCCCATTCATTTCAGTGGGAGCCAAATAACAGGTTTATCTAATAATTCACATAAATCCCTCACAAAAACACCAAGGAACTTCCGGAGCAGTAGATGTGCAATTTTCTTCAATGAGTGGACACAATTATCACTTAGAGAAAAAAGGACAGATCCTGCTACAGGAGGCATCTCTACTCTGTTACATGCATCATAAACATCATGCTGACAGCTTAATTTTCTATAAAACAATTCAGTAAGAACTCCTGTTTCCTACTTTAAACCTAAAACCACTACAGTGATTGTACTCGATAGTAAAATGGCAACTTAATTTTTGTTCTGCTGCTATTCTATCACTCAGGCCACATTCCTATGTTTTACTTAACCAGCACAATTCCTGCCCAGTTTCACATCTGATATTCTAGTCAAGGCCTTGTAGCATAAATATTTTTTTCCTATCAGACCTGTTTAGGTGTATTTTTTTCACATAAACACACATCTCTTTCCATAAAGTTGTGTTTTACTGCCTGTCTATAAAAAGTTAAAGCCTTGCAGAGGTATTTCTCAGATTTCAAAGAGTTTCAAAGCAATCTGTCTGAGCAACACTCTTCCGAGTATTTGCAAGTTTTTCTAAGCACATATTCTAGTATACTATGCTGGAACAAAAATTGCTTTGTTTCACATGTTAGAACTTGTTAGCCCCTTGGCTAATATAAAACTTTCACGATGTTTGCTGGTTGTGATTGGCTTGTTTAATAAAATGACACACAGATAGAACATATTTGCAGAATGATACCATAGCTCTATTGACTTGGCTTGCTCCCTTGGACTTGGCCAGCATGAAATGCCTCTGAGCAAGTTTTTCACAACTCTCCTATGTTTTCCCTCTAATCAGTTGTTATGGATTATTGGCAGCAGTCAACAGAAATACAAGACATGCAGTCATGGAGATAAAAGGACACTTCCTTCCAAATAAACTAGAAAGAGTAGAATGACAGGTTATGCCGAGCTGCAAGGGACCCACAAAGATAATCAAATCCAACTCGCAGCCCCACACAGGACCATCCCTGAGAGAACAGTCCAAATGCACAGAATAATTAGTTTTCTAGACTAAATGCATCCAAGCATCTACTAAACACAGATATACAAGAGTTACAGCAAGTTGTTTTTGTACTGCTATCAGAAGAGTCATTAACTCACCATGACTTTCAGAGCAGTTCACTATAGTCATCACTACAGATGAAGATGCTACACATGTAAATATGTGACAGCCATCAGGGTCAGAAGACCTTTCGGTCACCAAGCTGGCCTCTGGTACAGCACGGGCCACTATACTTCAGCAAAATGCTCCTGTGTTGAGCTCAACAACTTGACAAAAATAATTGTCTAAAATGACATCCCAATGAGAAGATGAAAAGGATCCTCCATTTTTACTCCTTTCAACTGTAGTCTGTGCCAAGTGTTACTCATCCTCACTCCTGATAATTTGTGCTTTTCTTTCCATTCTAATTTTTTCTGGCTACAAATTCCAAGCACTAATTCTCGCAATAACTTTTTGCACTAGATTAAACTATCCCATCATTTTCTCCATATGAAAGTGCAATTTTTGTATATAAGCTCTTACTTTTTAATTCTCTAAGGTTGTTGACAGAGAAGTTCTGCCAAAGCTTGTCAGACTTATTTGAGGCAGCACCATTTGCCTCTCCACTGCCTTCCCAGAAAACTTTCAAGAGAAGGTGCCCATACCAAGCTGCTCCCATAACCTGTCTTGTTTAGTTTAAGTTGCAAATTATAACCAGTCTGAAGAAAAATAAAAAAATTTGTGATGGAAGGCACTTGCTCCCCTTCTGTCAACTCATCCTGATGGATGATACTCATCACCCTCTCTTGACACTCGCACTGTGTTTTGCAGATTCCCTTGGGCTGCCCTTACAGTTCATTTACACTCTTTTAAACACAACAGAACCACATACGCCTTAACAACAAATTTCCCAGTGCTACATACCAAGATAAAGCACGCCTGGTTGTTACAAATTACTTGATCCTGATTTGCATATGCAAAACAATTAACCTAATTTGCCTAACAGCACCAGCTCTTACTGAGTTGCAAGTCTTCATTAATCCCTAAATAAACTCTTAAACTATAATAAACTCTTTCTGGCATATGGTTTCCTTTTCCTACTGTACAACCTATGTTCCTCGCTACTCCAAGCTGAACTTTGTGTTGTGCTGTTTTAAAAAAAATGTATTTTTGTTGAATGGTCCAACTGTGTTAAGTAATACACAGGATTTTCCTTTCTCCATCCTTTCCCATTCCATTAAGTTTGATGGCATCACAAGAAGCAGTAATATTGTTTTTAAATTTACTTTCAAAAAATACTTTAAGTACATAACAACAGGTCTAGCACAGATACAGGTGTAACCCCTTCAGAAACACAAGTTCAATGCAGGTATTTCACTGACTCTGACTGAGATCTGCCCGCCAGGTTATTTTTAAGGAGCGCATTACTGATACTGCATAGCACAAATTTTACTTTTTATGTATCTTTTGATATTGACAAATAGTAGAAATAAAGAGAACAGCACAAACTGACATTGGACAGAATGTATAAATCTTCCATTGTCCTAGAAAAATCTTGAGATCCTTTTATATTATTTTAAAGAGCAATTTGCTTAATCAGGATCAAACACGCTTATCACATCACTAAGCATGACACAATCACGGCAGCTCTGCTGCTGCAGCAGTGGATGAACTTTGGTGTCTGATTATTTACTAAGTCTATTACACCTAGCACTGCTCCGCTCTCCTCCAGCTTGTAGCTGTCCTCCTACAATAGCCAGAGGATACTGCATACAAGTCATAGAGCCACGATGGAGCAGCAGTCCAGTAACTGTGCTGTCCATCACTGCACTGGGGTGTGCTCACTGCTCCATCGGTGGTGCTGACTGGAGCACTGTGAGGACCACATACACCATTTGTACAGTCTCTGCTGAAATGTACAAAGCTGAGGGGTCAAAAAAAGGACTTTTAGGCAAATTTTAAAAGCTTTAAAAAAACGCAAAAAACTACGACAAGCCAACCTCAGCTGGTAAAGATGCTCTTAGCTAATTTTGTCTTTTCCCCTAGGATTGCCAAGGACCCAACTGCCTTTCCAGGTCACAAGATGCCGCAAGGGAGGGTGACTGGCAGAACAGTTAGGGTTAAAACTACCTCACTGCAAGACCAAACTATGACTATGTGGCTATGACTAACTAGGAGCTAGTGGAGCCATAGATCAAAATCTTCAGCAGGCAGGGAAGAGACAACCCTAAGCCTGCAGAGAACGTACAGATGTGAACCACAGAGAAGACGTCAAGAGGAGAAGATGAAATCAGGTAATGACAGGAACACTACCTCTTCCTATCTAGCATCATGCCAGTTGTATCAAAGGGAAATTAGTAGCTCCACAGGTGCAGCCAGCTCTCCTCCTCCTCGGGGCCAGGCAGAGGAGAGTTGCGAAACAAGAAAAGTGGGAGAGAACAGTGAATGGTAAATCAACAGTGCTTTTAAATCAGCCCCTTTAGCTTGGACTGCTCATAACCTGTTTACTGTAACCTCATGGCTTATAGAGTCTTGTAATTAAACAAACAAAAATCCCAAGGTAGTTTGCCTGCATTACTTAGAGGATGCAAAACACTAGAAAAGAATTTTTGTTCTTATTACCACAGCATACAAAGTGAATGAAAAGTGAACTTTTACCTCTTTTTCTATTTTGAGAAGCTTCTTTACTGCCACCTCCTTGTCCTGGGAAATCCATCGGGCTCGGTAGACACTCCCAAAACTCCCTCCACCGCAGTTCTCAAAAAACTGCAAGTCATCAAATTTAATTTGCACAAATGAAGCACTGGTAGACGACATCTCATAATGACAAAATATACCACAGCAAAACCTGTAAAGAGAAAAGCTTTTATTAATGCACATGCTCCAAGGATTTATGGACTTCCTTACGCATGCTCAGTCACCCCAAAATAAGAACTGTAAGCAGACTACAGTAAAATCCACAGGTCACAGGAGGAAAAGAGCCCGAGAACTCGCATTCCAACAAGCTGTGCAGAATTTTGCATAATTTGCACAAACCATTAGGAGGAGCTGGGGGACAGAACCAACTAACAGTATTCCTCAGAGCAATCCTGACGTTTCCCGAACACCTTGGAAGCAGCTCTGCGAAAGGCAGGCCCGTGTTCTCTGCGGACAGACAGGAAGCGTGTTCTCGGCCCCGGGTTGCCTGCCCGCTCCGGCGTGCCAGGCACGAGGCACAGGCCGCCCTGGCCGGGCAGGTCGCCTTTGGCCGGCTGGCAGCGGCGGCCAGCGAGCGGCGGCACCTTGGCACGCACCGCGCGCCCTAACGGCGCTCCGGGCGAGGCCGGAGCACTTCACGCGAGGATGTGGAAAAACCTGGCCGTGGCAAATCTCTCTTCCTGAGTGACTCAGCTCTGTTTGCACGTTGTAACAAAGCGCCAGTACAGGGTAATTCATCTGGGTTACATTATGTGAAATTCTGCAGCCTGTGCCAAGACTGGTGCCGGCAGTTTCAAGAGATGATCCCAAATCTGCTGACGGGGGAACAGAATGTCCTTCCCTGAGATTTCACGGTGATAAAGCTTATGGCTGGAGCAAATTTCAAGAAACATTATCACCCAAATGGATGAACAATGACTAATTTTAGGTTTCTTTTTTTAATGATATAAGATCAGAAAGCTCAGGTCTTTAATGGGACTGCAGGACACCACATACTCCAGAGCCATCTGCAAATCTGCAGTGGGTTCAGTTCAGATGCACCAGCCTAGACCAAGTAGTTTTAATTACCAGCAAAAGTATACTTGCAATTAATGACAGTAAATTTATTAGCATAAGAGAGATGAGTTTTAATAAAACAAGCCAAAAAAGAACCAGAGATTTTGGGTTGACGGTGAAAACTACACATCCAATTTCACTGGTAAATTACATTACCAAAATATACAATGTCTTCTGGGAGCCTCCATTCCATAGGGCTTTTTGAGATAAAAGACACATTATGTATTGTCCAGAGCTGGGAAACACACCTGTGTTAACTCCTTGTACTGCTAACTGCCAGAATCTCTTTATGCTAGCCCCTTCTGTAACAAACACAAAGGCATTATTTGCCCCCTGGCTCTCCTGATCGTGTAGCTACTCCGATTAAAATTTTGAGATATCATTTGATCAGGAATTTCTGGCACTATTTGGTTGCAGCTATTCTCCAAATGAGAGATTAAGCTATCAACACTTTTCTACACATAACATAGAGCCTTCTCTGAAACTGCCTGCTTCATTTTATACCTCTTGACCACCCATTTATCTTCATAAAGATAAATGCTGACCAGACCATGAGAACTTTACTGTGTACTGAAGGCTTTTTAGCAAGGAGCAGACCTCAAGCCTTTCACTGACAGCCAGCCTGCAGAGCATTCAGAGAGGGAACAAGAATGCTCTCTCCCCAGAGCTGCAAGTCAGAGCAGGGGTTACCAGTGGGATGTGATATAGAGTCCATTCTTCCAGTGCTCTGCAGCCTCTTCCATAACACAAGTGTCTGAACTGTCCTGCTGACCTTCTGTTCTTGTTTTAACCTTGCTGCTGTTGTTAATTTCCTGCCATCTCAGAGTCATCTTCTGCACAGCCTGCACATGTTTTCTTTAGAGAAAGCTCAAAGGAAAGGAAATTGGTCAATCCTATAAACCAAGAGAGTAATGAACATTTTAATGTTTTGCACTTTGCTAGTGCTGCTTCATTAGCAGATCTTCAGAAACCAAAGTTCATTTGCATTGTTTACTCCAGCAGTTACTCCAAGTTCATGCTGTGTACATGGTGTCTCAAGCGTATGTGACACTACAGACAAATAAAACAGGTTGACTTCTCAACCCAAAGACCTCACAATTTAAGGCCACAGCCCTGCACAATTTTATGCACATGGGCAATCACACTCGAGTGAACAATTTCCTCACTGAAAACAGAATTAGCCCGAAGAGTGATGTGACTCGCAGGCAGAAGCATATACACCAACTAGACTATAAATTTAACAGGAAAGGGGGAATAGTTGAAAACAGATCATTGCATTTGGAACGGCAGAAGGAAAAGGAAACCGAGTGAAAATATAAACACATCCCAGGAAAGAAATTTCTGGGCTTCACCATCTGAATTCAACACCTTTGAAGAGCTGTCAAATTATTTAACATGATTGTTCGCCCAAACCACCAAATGAACCGTACAAACTAGCAAATTATTTGATTCCTGAAAATTACACTAGCAGAGAATAACATGCACACCAGACACTTGACAAATACAAATGAGTACTTTTCTGATGGGTCCTCCTTACTCCTTCAAACTTCATCTAAATTTTCACACGCTCACAATGCAGTGCCCGGGACACAAACACTTGCAGAAGCTACCATTCATTCTTTAAACACCTTCTCAGTTTCAAATTTACCTACAGCAATCAACCAGCTGCAGATCATGGGATGACACAGTGAATCAGGTGGCAAGACCTTTGAGATACTGGGTCCAACCTATGACTGAATACTACCGTGTCAACTAGACCATAGCACTGAGCGCTACATCCAATCTTTCCTTCAACACCTCCAGCAGCAGTGACACCACCACCCCGCTGGGCAGTTCATGCCAATGTTTAATCAGCCTTTCTGTGAAGAATTTCTTCCTCGTGTCCAGCCTAAACCTTCCCTGATACAGTTTAAGACCATGTCCTCTTGTCCTGTTGCTGGTTGTCAGGGAGAAGAGGCTGACCCCTGTCTGACCACATCCTCTTTCCAGGTAGTTGTAGAGATGCTATAGGGCACCAGCATACAATAAGTTAATGTTATTTAAAGAATGATTCATTGGTTGGCATCAGGTTGTTCCAGATGCTTTTTTTCCAGAGAAAGTAGAGGAGATTTACAAGAGACACTCTATTTAGAGATTTGTAATTAAAACCAGCCTGCATTAGTTTTCATTTTCTAGATGAAACAATAGACCTGTTTAAACATTACTCTATGGTTTTTGATTCAAGGTAGGTAATCCTCAATTAGAAAGATCAATCTCTGTGTTATGTTTGAGAAAACAACTGTTTAGATTAACAATTGCAAATGACAAATACACACACACTTATTAACTTGTCATCCTGTTTTAAAGATATTTTACAATCTGAGTTTATAACATTGGTTAAGAGAAAAAAAAAAATAGATCAGGTATTTCATTAAACTCCATAGTCCTCCACTTGCATCTGAAATAAGAACGGCATTCCAACAATGTGCAGCACTTTCTCGCATCTTACACGTCTCCAGACGGGAGAGCAGTTCTCTGCAACACAGCCTCCAGGCGTGGGGCCTCACAGCAGCTCCCCTGCACACAGCTAAGGAGGGTTTGGCACCCGCACCCCCCTTCCCCACTCACGGTTTTGGGTGTTTAAGCACCAGCACCGTGTAGCAGGGAAACGCTGCAATGACTGACTTTGTTGTTTATTCTCGGTTAAATGAAATCATGACAATCCAGAAACAGCGAATGATAGGTATTTCAGGAAATAATTAAACTGCTGGTTATTTCAGTTATTCCTAGGGGATCTTCCTGGGGGTAAAATAATTTCCTCCTTTTTCTGTTTTATTTCGAATAGTTAGCATGAGCTTGTAATCTTGCAGCAACATCTACATCTTCTCCTGGCTCTTTTTTTTTTTTTTTTTCCCCACATAGTAATATATATTTGAGCACGCTGTTGGAAGCTGTTCATTTCGTACCAAAAAGTAACAGATCTGAGTTGCATTTGGCAATGTTTAACATCTGAAATTATTATTTAACATTAGTATATAACATGTCAGGCCTATTACACAGAGTCACTTTGCAGCAAGCAGTCACCACGCTATGTCACTACAAGCTCAGTTCAGCACACCAATGATGCAGGTGTAGGAAATCATCCACCATCACTGGCTTGTGATTACAGCACTTTAGGGGATTAACCCGTGTGAGGGTCCTGGCCCTGCTAAAATGCCACATTTGCTGTTCCCCCGAGACACCCCAAGGTGAGGGAATCCCCAGGCACACAGGCTGCAGACTGACCCTGCTGCAGGCTGCCCTGCATCTTAGCACAGCAACACTGGAAGAACTCAACACAGTCACTTATACCTCCCACCTCCCTGCAAACTGCAATGTAGGGGGAGCGCTGCCGTGCCCAACACTCTGCTTTACTCCACGTGCAAAACAGAAGACCCTTCCTTTTGTCATTCAGCTACTGCTTCCACTCGAGAATAGAGCTTCCACCTGAGGGACTAAGAGACAGGAGGAAGGAAAGAATTTGCAAATTGCACAGTAACTGCAACTCATATTTTGTTTAGTGCGTGGCTGCAAACCGAAAATTGCATCTCTCATCTTGCACGTGCACCTGACGCTGCTCAAGCATTCAATTACTGCAGGAACACCCTTTGTAATTTATTACAGGGAACAACCCTGCCCCTCACTTTAGCGCGTGGTTCCACAAAGTAGGATTCAGTGCTTCTTGCAGGAAGGCACACTGCCAACATATTGCCAATAAAGTAGTAGCACACCACACTTGTGCTATCTTAAAATACACAGCTGAATGTGCCAAGTTTCCTTATTTGGCAAAACAGCCCATTTGCTTTCAGGATCTTCGACCATCCATTTTTAGACCCAAATCATCCTTTGTATCTAACATGGCCTGCAGTCCTTGAGCATACCAACCTGGATTTTTTCAGCAGTATATTTATACTGAGTTTAAAAAATATGTATACTAAAAAAAAAAAAAAAAAAAAAAAAAAAAAAAAAAAGAGTCCAACAAAAAAACCCACCCTCAAACACTGAAACATGGTTAACCATTGTCTTGTCCAAACAGAAAACAGAAAAGGAGCTACAGTGACATTGAACTCAAAAGATACTGCAGAAAGACATTTTTACAAATAAAAAACCCTTAATCATATAATGAACTGCTGATGGATAAGATACAAACAAACTCCAAGCACAAATCCAAATTAAATATATCCTAATCTTCTAATCTCCCAATGAGTTAAAATAAAGCCAACAACCTCTACAACTCCTAAACTTTCTTAATCAGACTGAGTAGCAGTCCTGCAGACAGTGAGACTGGAGGCATGGCTCTGCCTACCTTAGTTACAGACTCAACAACATTTGAGCCTGTCCTTTGTCAGAACCTAAGAATTCTGCATAACTTCCATTAATAACATTTCTAATTTTAATTTAATTTATATAGCCATTGCTGCAGAAAAAGGGCTCAACTCCACCTAAACCTGAGTATTGCAGGAAAATAACTTTTAAACCAAGTTGTGTCAATGGCAGAGATTGAAGGCTTTAAAGGCTTCACTTTAAACAGAAAACATTTTATCTCAGAAAACTCCTAAATTTTTCACTTCATTTATATTATACCTCGAAAGTGATGGCTGCCAGTGGTACACACACAACAGCACACAAGAAAGACAAGGCAGCTAAGCCTGCATCCAGGCCCACAGCGCAGCTTGGTCCTGGCACAGGCCAGACTGTAGGATCCGGGCCTAAGCTTGGTCCATGTTTCTGTCTTCCCCTCACAGTGAGCCAGCCTCTCCAGGGTTACCATTATCCACACAATGCCACCGGTATGCAAAGCACATTACGGACAGACAAAATAAGTTGGCTTCAGAGGACTTACAATTCCAGGACAAACTCCTGAAAACATCTAACCACACGCCTCCTGCAGAAAGCTATGATGTTTTCGGGCAGTGACCCAGTTAATCCCGTGCTTTCAAATTATTTCTGCTTCTGGAATTTAGAAAAAGTAACGATCCATGGCTTTCCCGATGGCACTGTCGCAAAAACTCCCAGCAGAGCACACTGGATTACAGGGTAATAGATGGCTCATGCACACGTGCTTAATAAAAGATCATACTGCTGGAAACGAGATAACTTAAGCAGACACAGCAAAACCAAAGACCGACAGCTTACTTAAAAGAAGGAAAAAACCGGAGGGAATGAAAGTCACACGTCAAATCCCAACCCGACGGATTTTACGCCCAAAACAACAGCAAAATGCAGCAGGTGCGCTGCATCTGAAACACGTTCTAAGGAGCGCAGGGGTGGTCGAGCGCAGCAGCCCCCGGCCGGACGGGGCTGCCCATGTCCCGCCGCCCTGTCCCGCTGCCCGCCCTCACGGGCGGCCGCCGCCGGCAGCACCTTTCCCACGCCGGGCCGTCCCGCCCGGGTGTCTCTCGGCGGGCACCGCTCTGCCCTGCCCTGCCCTGTCCTCCCGGCGGGGCACGGCTCGTCCCTACCCCCGTCCCACTGCGCGGCCAAGCGTGGGCGCCGCGCACCACGAGGGCTTTTGGCCAGCGCGGCGGGGCCGCGGCGACGCAAGGTCAGGCCGTGTGCCCGGCCGGCCGCCTCCCTTTACAGGGCTTCTGAAGTTGCTTCAGCACGCGGAACGTCAAACCCGCAGGGGACACCCACGGCCCGGCCAGGCCCGCTGCCCGCCGCCCCCCTCCGCCCGGCCGAATGCGGACCCACCGCGCCGCCGCCCCGAGCGCTGCCTCCGCGGGGGGCGCTTCGCCGTCCTCACCTTTCCCGAGGGGCTCCGGGCTGGCGGGACCCGAGCGGCGCCGATCCCGGAGCCGGCGAGGGAGACTACAACCGGCGCGACCGCGTCTCCCGCTCCGTCCCCCGCGCTTCCGGTTGGTGCCGGGAGCCGGAGCCGAAGCCGCCGCCGCCCCCGCACCGCCTCGCAGCGGCGCCACCCCGCGCTCCGCGCCGGGCCCCGCGGGGAGGCGCGGCCGCCGCGGGCTCGGGGGCGCGGGCGGCGCGGTGCCCTGCCTGTAGGGGGCGCGGTGCCGGCCCCCGGCTGCGGCGGGCGTGGGCGAGCGCGGCCCGCCCGCCCCGGGACACGAGCGCTGGCGAAGGGCGCGCGTGGCCCCTCACGGCCTGCGCAGCCACACCGGGAGCGCTGGGGCGCGGCTGGCGTGGGCGAGCGGGATGGAGCATCAGCTCCTCAGAACCACAGAATCACAGACTATGCTAAATTGGAAGGGATCCACCAAGACCGTGAAGTCCGACTCCTCGCCTTTCACAGGACATCCCCAAGAATCACACCATGTGCCTGAGAGTGGTGTCCAAATGCTCGTTGGCCTCTATCAGCTTAGTGCTGTGACCACTTCCCTGGGGAGCCTGTCCCAGTGCCCAGCCCCACACTGCGTGATGAACCTTTTAATAATATCCAATCTAAACCTTCCCTGACGCAACTTCAGGCCATTCCCTCGTGTCCTGTCACAGGTCACCATACAGAAGAGATCAGTGCTGCCCGTCCTCTTCCCCTCATGAGGAATTAGTATCTTCAATGAGGTCTCCCCTCAGTCTCCTCCAGAACAAATGGACCCAGTGCCTTCAGCCGCTGCTCATACAGCTTCCCCTCGAGGCCCTTCACCTTTGCTGTTGGCTTCCTTTGGACACTCTCTAAGAGTTTTATATCTTTCTCATACTGTGCTGCCCAAAACTGCCCCTAGCACTCAAGATGAGGCTGCCCAAGTGCTGAGAAGAGCCAGACACATCCCTTGCCTGGCTGGCCGTGCTGTGCCTGATGTACCACAGGACAGGGTTGGCCCTCCTGGCTTAGGCTGGCCAGGGAGGATGGTCTCTGCCAGAGTGGCTGTTTGCTTGTTGGTCAGCTGTGCCAAATTTGGGGAGAGTTTCTGGACTGAGTAGGGCCCGTTCTCTTGGGTGTTTCCACTGGACAAGTGCAGCCCAGCCACTGCAGGCGGAAGGAGTCAAGGTACGGGGATGCACTGCCATGGGCAAAGCTTAGGAAGCACAAGCTTCTTCCTTCCAGGGTTCCTGCTTCTGTGTAAGGAAGTATAGCTGGCTAATTTTTTAACCAAAATGACAAGGTGAAGGTAACAAAAACCCCTACAACTGCTTTGTTGTTCTTGTGCCATGGAGGCTGGGATGGTTTTCCCAAGATGCAGCATATTTAAGTCTTGAGTGTCACTTGGCATTGCCAAGATGCTGAGGGTTTGGAGGTCCCACGGAATAGGAAGGGAGCAAGTTTGTTCCTACAACCGGTCCTTCTTTCAGGAATGTGGAAGAGGAGGATGTGACTAGCAATTGTAACTCCCCCATCCCTCATACATATTCATTCCCTGGCTGCGTAGGTCAGAAATGAAACAGCCATACAGACCACTTCTTATCCAAATATTTTAAAGGCATTGAGGTATTCTGGTGTTGCAGAAAAATTTTTGCAAATAGAATCAGCTTATTACTGTTTCAATAAGACAACTTACTGCTGTCACACTTAAAGGAAAAGACTCAAAAGACCTTGGGGGCAAACAATTTTTCTATTGAGAACAGCACATTTTCTGTACTATACAATTCATCGTACAAGACTCAGTGCCTGGTGCTGGTTTACTCTGCACTCCCCAGGTCATTTCCTGATGACTGAACATTAGGATTTTATATTTTTTGGAGAACTGCAGCTTCTCGCTATCTCTCTATATTTGACTGCTGTTGCATCTGCCAAATAAAAGCAGTTGTGTAGCACAATGATTCACAAAGAGCTCTGCAGCATCCCACCAAATCATGTCCATTAATTGTGGATTTCAAAGATGTACAGTATCAAGGCAAACCATGGAAGGACACTTTACTGATTAATGAAATATAGCTATTTAATGGATATCAGAGGCTTTCCTCCATGTTGTATTAGTTTGGCACAACTAATACAACATGGGGGAAAGCCTCTGATATCCATTGAATACTAATATCCATTAAAAATACAAATACTTTTTGTACTTAAAACATTTCACTGAACCATAATTATAGGAGTAAAGTTCAGCAAGATCTTAAGCACTCAGTGCAGAAAGTATGTGAAGACAGTAAGAAAGTAAAAAGCAGACACTGGTGACCCCTTTTCCCCACCAGATAGGTTCAGTATTGCCAGGACAAGCAGTGAAGGCAGTCAGCATGCTTTGGCTTCTCCTGGATACCGCAGTTTCAGGCACTTCTTGTCTGATCTGAGAGTGTTTGTGCTTTCTTACGAACTAATACGCTGGTGAACCTGGGGAAGCCTCCAGTCAAAAGTGCCACATTTTAAAGGGAAACACAAATATCAAACACAAGTCACATGAAACTATGCTCTGGAGGAGGAGAGGTGTCACTTAGTCTCCTAAATGCCATAACTAAAGTGTTTGTCCTTCCTGACAGAGCCAATTGCCAATTAGTCAAATGATTTAAAAATCTCTTTGAACGTTAACTCACCTGTTTCATAGGCATTTTCCTTGAGCACATGCATTCAGACATCTCTTGCTTGCTGTGCTTTGTCTGGGCATTTTTCCCATGGCTGTGTATCTGTAGAGCAGGGATTTACCGTATGTGACTTTAAGCCCAGTTGCAGGGCCTGAATAAACTATTCCAGTAGCACATGAGAAATGAGGGGGTGGTTAGTATTTCCTACTTCAAGAGTAGGAGTGCAGAGTCTGCACCAGGCAATGTGTTCACGTGGCTCTTGTTTAAATCACCTAACTGCACCTGCTCTAGTACAGGACAAGAGGGAGAAAGTATGGAAGTCTGCGTAAGGACTGTCCAGCCCCAGTGCTACACTGTTGTGAAGCTGAAACTGTTACAACAAAGTTTTTAGCGTGCATTTTGGGGCTGGTACTCTTTCTGCCCTCTGGCTAGTGAGACTGGGTCATTTCAAGTTTTTCTATTATCATGAAAGTGAAATTAAGAATAGCTAGAAAAGATCAGAAACCAGTGTAATGGCAGTTCCTTAGGTGGTCCTACTACTGTATAGAACAGTGAGCCAACACATGGTATATGCTTTCCCTCCTTTCTGAGGCAGAAAACTCGAAGAGAGAAACTCAAAAGTTACCTCTGGAGAGCTGAATTCTAATTTCAGGCTTCTTCAATCAATATGGAACAGGCAGAAAAAGAAAATATTTAAAAACTAACAAAAGTTATTGTAAAGCCACAACACTTGGCAAAAGATAAAGGCAGTTCTAGCAGCTTTAAACTCTAAATTTTAGAGTTGAAAGGATGCATATGAATTGTCTGTTTACATCTCATCAAAGGTTGTGTAATTATGTCTCACCATGTTTCAACATGGAAAATACAGTGTCATGCATATGTCCAGGTGGTTTAAATCATCCTGCCTGCCAAAAGCACAAGGCACAGCCCTGCCCTGCCTGTCGAGCCCTGTTCCTGCTGCTGCGCTGCCCACCTCACATTCTGCCAGCATGGTGTTTGCACGGCTGCACAGGGAATTGGGCTGTGCAGGAGAACCTACTGCGGAGAAAACAAATCAGTTTTCACTCAGAGCAGAATGCAGGTCATCGGGCAATTGCACAAAGACTCATGCCAGCACAAAGGGAGGAAAGGAACAAGGGCTGATAAAAGCAGCTGAGAGGGGATGGAGCCTGGAAGTGCTTTTTTAGCAGTGTAGTGGTTTATGCCAGCTTAAACTGTATGTGAAACTCTAGACACAGATAATTTGGAGGTGGACACCTGCTCCATATTTTTCAATTCTCCTTCAAGACTGGCCCAGAGTTCATCTCAGGCTTAATACAGACATTCCTTTGAAGCACGGCTGCTTCTTTGGTTGCTATGGCTTGCTTCCATTTCTAGCTTAAAAAATTGGCCAGAAAACATGGTGGAAGTCATGCCCAGGATATACTGGGAAGGTTGTGCACACTGCTGTAGAAGATGTAGCACTAGTGCATGCTAGTGTTAATCTAGCTAGCCTGAGCAACATTAGCTGTAACTACATGGTGGCATTAGGTTTACGCCATTTCTTCCATCAGATTTGTGATCTGGAAAAGGTGGAAAATGGCTCACCTGAAAGCCCTCTCTACATTATTTTTGCTTGTTTTCCAGACTGAAATACATGCAGGTATGTCTACACGTGCTGCAATCACACACCTCTGCAGTTACACCCTGAAACATAACTAGCAGGATTGGTTTTATGACTAAAAGACAGCTTGCATGGTACTGCTAGCCAAAATAAGCTGCCTTTTCTCTTTCTAGGTGATAGCAAGTGGAAAATCTAAGGAATTGTCTTTGGATTTGGCTCAGAGGCAATCTTGCCGCTCCTGGCGTACATGGGGTGGTGAGTGTGCACCCACAAGCACCAGCATTCCCCATACTTGCACAGCCGAGACTGTGATTCCTGTTTGCTTCAGCAGCCCAGTCTTTGGTGTCCTGTGGGAAATGGCTTCTTCTTGTCCCTCATGGGGAATGAAGAATGAGCTTGTACCAACCATCATCCATCTATGAGACCCATCTTTGTTGTTGTTGTCTTACCTGTTTGGTTTTGGGGTTTTTTTTTGTTTTTTTGTTTTTTGTTTTTTAAATAAGGAATTAATGAAGGTGTCTATATGGTATATTTAATATGAAATTATAAACATACTACTGAATATTCATTTATTCTAAAATGATTAAGCACAAGATTATTTAACATAGCCCAGAACGATTAAATACAGATATGTGGCAGAATATGCTTGTGTGCAATGGGTGTGGATCAAATACCTGCTTTGTGCACAATGGTTTTCAGAACTGGCATGTTACAGCCTGTACACTGCCTTTTGAATAGGCATGTGTGCAGTGTAAAAGCACATACAACTTCTACAAAAATGTCAATATAATTAGTAATGAGAAAGCTGTGAGATGGCAGAATATTAACAAGAAATCCAATTCTTGATTGGTTTACAAGAATGGTTTCCTTATCTTTTTCTGGCACCACAGTTTTTAGCCGATCATCATACTCAGCTGTTATCCACTCACTAGTACTCTGCTCAGCTACCATTTCATTACATACTTTTAATTGTATATATATAGCTCATACTCCTTCTTATATTAAATTTTCTGGTCCAATGGACTTAATTTGTTGTTCTAATTTTGGCAGATTTTTTCCCTAAAGTGTAATACAGCTTAACACTCTTTTCTTTGTTTTAGAGCTGTACTGAATTTATTGTAGCTGTGCCCATTTGTGTTTTCTAATCTGCATCACTCTAAGCTCCACTGAAGCAACAGTCCCTTCATTTCTTTCTAATTTTTTTTTCCCAATATATTGCTCGGTCACAGAGAGTTTGGGGAGAGGCAGACACAATTTCACCACCTCTGAGGACACCAAGGGAAGATAACAACACAGAACTTTCAACTAATGATTTAAAGCATATCATATTTTCTTTATCAAAACAAATTATTACCAAAATATTTTATGTAATTTATCTTTCTTCTGAAGTAAATGCAGGTACCAGAATCATGAAAATTTTGGCCACTATTGGCAGGGAATTGGTTTGAATTACAAAGAAAATATTAATTCCTTTTAATGATATACTGTAGTATACAGTAGCTTACATTTTTTTGCTACTTGTTTAATCCACTGGACATTAATTAGAAACAAATCTGTCTACTGGAGATCACATCTTTTTTTTTTTTTTTCTTTGTATTTAGAGATTAAATAACACATGGAAATGTCCATAATATTAGACTGCCTCAGAAAAGCCATTAATGTAGATAAATCTGTTTAGCTGTATCATCTCAGTCCCTTTTCCTGTGATTCCAAAAAGGGGCAACCAACTCCCCCAAAACACACTATTAACAGTTTCTAGTTATGACAGGAATGAAATAAAAATCCCTGCAAACCTCTTACTAGTTTCTGGCAACAGTGCTAGCTGATCAGGAGCACCACAAAGGCGTTACATGCCAGACAAGAGGAACAGGAGAAACACTAGGGCAGGAATTACAAATGGAAGGAAATGTTGTATTTCAAACAGATACTAGACAGCAACCTGCCAGTACTGCAGCCCTCAAGGGTCAGTCCTACAGAGAATGAGGACATCTAAAGAAAACCCAAGGCAAAACTGTCTCTCTGTTATCTGAGAACATGCACAATGCTGCCGACAGTAGTCCTGTGCAGAAATAATGTACACCTGTGAAAAAACATAAAGAGTCGGCAAATACAGATAGCAGGTTCACTTGCTGGCTTGGACAGCATCTGAAGAAAGAACTATTTAAAAACACAAGAGGTGGTGTTATAATGAGGAAACCATGGAGAGCAGGAAGCTTATGATTATTGACAGAAGTTGATTAAGAAATGGATTATTGTCTGTTAGGATGTTGGAATATCTACTGTCATCTCTATCCTATGTATCTTTATGTAAATTTCCTTTAATTGAGGTATTCATTTACAATCATTATTTTCATTGGTAATGTGCTTTATTTGCATTTGAAAGCAAAAAGAGGAAAAAAAATTAAACACGACTGGCTCACCCCTACCATGTAAGAAAGGGTTCGCTTTTTGTCACTCTGACCCAAATGGATTAGGGCCAGGAAATAAAGGTCAAGCTCTTACCAGTACCCCCATGTGTCACGTTTTTATTACATGGAGTTTCCAAGAAAAATATTCCAATTTGCGTCAGTAATTATTCGTTCTTTATGCATTATCATGTCAGTTTCTGAGTTTATTTTGAATTCAGAAATCACCTTTGAGTGCCAGGCCTATTAAAAAGCAACCCTTTGTGAAATATCCTTCAGCAGTTAGATGTAAGTGATAGATTTTGTAGCTGTACGCGCTCTTTTTTCCCTTTTAAGAATCTCCCCTTCTACAGCAGTACCCTCATCTCTCGAATCATAAACCGCCAAGACCATGGTTGGTTTATACTCTTTGTGGATTTGCAAATTGCTGCCTTAGTTAGAAGGGCTGTAATTACTAGAGCAGTGCACAGGGCAGGTGGGGCTGGAGCCGGTCTCTCCGTGCTGTTGGACAGCGCGAGGTTAAAGTGTGCAGCGACGTACCCTGCGTACTCCTCTAACACTGACCACAGCGAGCAGCTTGATGTCAGATTTTAGCCACCAGCCACATCAGAGAGCTCCCTGTCCTGTGGGAATTGGTTTGGGGCAGTGCTGCACCTTTCCAAGAGAGGCAGAAAGGTGAGGGTCCCTTCCAGCCACTGCGGCCAAATGTCATCACCCCAGCCTAGGGCTGCCCAGTCCAACCACACTGCAATGGGGAGACATCCGAGGGTGCCAGGGGTTCTATGGGCACAGCTACAGCCCTGGAGGCAGGGCTCCGAAGGTAAGCTGCTAAAGAAGTTTCTGGTTTCGCAATTTTAATGATAACTTTTTAATCTGGTCATTATTTTCTTTGATTGCTAATACCTTGACCTCTGGTGACAGCTGCTGCTTATGCCTGCTAAACTTTAATGCAGGCTACAGTAAAGAACATTATGATTATTTGAAAAGGCTGAGTGTAATGCATTTCAGATTAACGGCGAAAGAAAAGCTATTGAAGTTAGAGGTTCACTTTGCCATATCACTCTATGCTGCTTTCCTTATTATCAGTACAAAAAATGAAATGAGAATAGAACATCTTTTAATTTCCTTCTACTATTACCTCTTGATTTGCATTCAGAGCTCCCAGAAGAAATACTGCTGAATTCAGAAGTAGTCTATTTAAGCTGCATGGTGTTTAAAAATTGCTGGAAGAGGTTAAGGTGCGCTATATTATACAGTTGACCTTACTAAGAAGCTGTGTTAACCATTTAGATTTATAATTTTGTTAATTTTTTTTCCCAAGCAAAATTCATTACCTCTCTTTGTACCCCTGAAGGTTAAATCTTTTGATTTATTCCAAACTTGTTTTATAAGATTTCTAAATTATATTTAAACTTCTTGTACTTGTTTTGCCAGGATCTCTGAAAAGAAGCTCTTTTTTTTTTTGTTTCTGTCTCTCTTTGTACCTGGTCTGGAGAGACAGTGTGCCCTCACAATATTTTACCTAGGAAGAAAGAACCCAAACCCTACATCTGCACAGTCCTGAAAATACATTTGAACTCTTTTATCTGGCACTATCATATCTTTGTGGCCGACTAGGTTTGAACAAGATGTCCATGGAAAATAGCTTGAATCCTGCCTTTACCAAACAGTTGTAGCTTCCTGGTGTGCAAGATCCAAGCCTCCCTGGATTTAACCTTTATTTCCTGCCTTTGTCAGCACTGGGCCTGGTCACTGAGAAAAAGAACAAATCAACAACAGTGAAATGTGCCAGGGTAAGGAGAGCTGTACCCTGTGACTCTTTAGGCTCTGCAGCCCTAAACAGAGGTGTTTGTGCTCTCTACTGCTGCCTGAGTAAAAAAAGGTCAATGGCGGAACCCTGTAATGCAGAACACTTTCCAAAATGCCCAAGGTGTCACCAGCCTGGCTCAGTGGTTCCCAGCAGTGGATATTTATTATGGTCATCTTTCATCTGAAAACTCATACTACAGTTATGAGTAATGAGTTATGAAAACTCATACTTACAGTTACAGAGTTACTCTGCCAGTAAATACAACAGGACCAGGAGTTCTGGGCCGTGAGGCCAAGCAGCAGGGACCAGTCATATCAGCACTGTATTGCCTGTGACCCTCAGGCATAACCATCATTTAGAACAGGTTTATATTTGTTCAGCCTGCAGTGTTGCAATGAGGAGGGGGTTGTGCTGCAGCATTTATGCCGTTCACGCCAAGTGGGTGTGATGGAGGTGCAGGGCACCTTGGGTCCCACTGGAGGACCGCGGGACAGAGACAGGACAGACAGCTCTCTAGCTTCCCCTGGAAATGGCCCTGCCACATGATCCCCCACAAGTAATGGCTGGCCACTCTCCTGCAGAGGTAGCTGGCATGGGCCAAAACCAGGCCAAGTGCTGAACCAAAGCAGGACGGATGGACCATGAGCAGACAGTTGCTGGGGATTGCCCAGCTCCCTGAAGCCAGGCCTGCAGGCCGGCCGGAGAATCAGCAGCAAGGGGGTGTCTGCAGTGAAGCACAAACAAGCTGTGAGGGTAAAGTCAGGATGATGTTTTGACATTTCAGTGTTTCTTGAGTTCCTATTCATTCTCCGCTCTAGTGCAACAGTCGCTTAGACTTCCTACAGCAAGAGCAATTTATTGACTTCTGCCTTCCTGTTGTAAAGTCAACACAGGGAGCAAGGGCAACCCAGGACAGATCCTTCAACCAGAAGGTAGTTTTATTCCTCTAATCTCTAGGTATGTAGACAGTGATGAGAACCATAGCAACTATCTGAGCCACTTGAATGAGTTAGATACAGAGATAGCAACTCTTGTCATTTATACAGCACCCTTTATTGGAAAATTTAAAAATGTCAGATACCAGTTTCATTGAGTAGGTAAACTGCATTCATTTGTTGATATGGAGGTGCCGTAAAACCTCTCTTTGTATCACTGGGATACAACTACACAACAGAGACTGCTGGCAACAAATAAGTAAAACAGTTAAAAGTTATGAAGAAGAAAAGAATAAACCAAGGGGATAAAAACATATTAAACGGATGAAGAATTGGTCTATACGCAGAGCCAAGCCAAAACTTGGCAGCTTGATAAACCAGCTAACACAGAAGTAGCTGTGTCCAAATGAAGGTCCAAACAACAGGAACAAACCTGGAACAAATGAAATCATGAACTCAGAAAAGTTACAAACTGATTGCAAAGATAAAAATGCCTGTTGAATTAATTGTGTCCTTGTAGTTTATTCTACTGCATACTTTGCTTCTGGGAAGATTCTCTATCTGAAAAAGCCACATGAAGTATATTCGTCAAACAGCACAAATGGAAATAAATATTTCTCACTTGAAATAATAAGACACAAATTTGTCTCTATGTTATTAGCTGGTTTTCCTCTGAATCATCTTGAACGTCTAGTCAGACAGCAAAGTTAAAATAAATTATTTCATCATGCTGCAGAATATTTCTTAACTGTGTAATTCTTTCCTTTGCAGAATGCAGGTACCAAGCAGATTGTGGTTCCATGTGTCAGCATTTCCCTGGTGACTCTCAGCTTTTGCAGAATTTATGTTTTGACTAAAATAATGTAATTATTTTTAAAAATTTAAAAAAAAAAAGTATGTGTATACTTATTCCACACAGTCCTGATCAATGCCAAAAAAAAATATACTTAGTCCAAAGCAAAATGTAGACTATATCAATAAGGTCATCTCTGAAGCTTAATTATGAGATAATAGTTGCAACTTCTAATTTCAGGCTTAATCATTTTTACGACAACCAGCTTCACAGCGCAGAACCAGCGAATGCAATAGGAAAGACTTTTGCCATTTGAACATCATCATTCCCTTGGCACGCACTTGGCCGTCATCTGGGCTTGCCCAGCAGTAGCAAAGCCATCCCCAGGAGCATTCAGGAGGGGAAAGGACACATGCCAGGCCACCTCTCCCCCCGTGGCTGCAGGCCCTGAGAGACCTCCCTGTGCTCATCGAACCCAGAGGTCCCTCAAGCGCCATGTTCACCAAGGTCTTGAGTTTGCCAGCCTGAGGTAAAATCCTGCCCAAGGTAAGGCAACCCGCAGTGCTCGCATAGTGACTGAGCAGGGCAAACGAGTCAGATAGCTAAAATGAAGAAACTTCCAACTTAAATGTTTTCTCCTGAGAAACAAATGAGCTAACAAGACCACGGTGTTGCGTCACTGCCAGACTGTCGTCCCCCGCGGCAGGCATGGATCTGACCGGCTTTAATCTCACCGTCCATCTCCCAGCGCATGAAGGCCAACCTGCTGGGTTTGAGGCCCAGCAAATGACAAGCCAAGTTTGATATATCAGCCAATTAGTAGCATTGGTATTTATGCAGGAATGAAGCTGAAAGTGCAAATAAGGCCAGTGACTAAACCTTTCCAGCAATTACATTTAATAAGGTACTGCATGTTATTTACAGAAAAGATAGATCACACAACTTCTACATGTAGATGCACACGTGTGTGAAGACGAAAGCTGCAATCTCATAACATGCTAAACGAAATAAATAAACCAGAATTATTTGGGCACAATAACTATTACATAAATAAATATTCTAGAACATAATGAATTGACATTTATTTACAGTCTATTGAAAGTGCAAACAACTGGCTGAAAATTAAGGTATTTGTAAATGCGTAAGACCAGAAAATGTGTTAACCAGCCACGATTAATTCTAGCTGAAGTTTAAGATTTCAATGTCCAGGAAAATATTCTCTTGAAATCCATTTGTGCATATTGTGCTCTTTTTGAACCAGTCTTTTGCTACCTTTAATGTTATTGATTTTGATGATGTTACTTTTTAACTAAATTTGTAAAAACCAGATTGGTAATTTAAAAAGAAGGAAGTAAAATGTAAACACTGATTAATCTATTTATCATTCAAAATATTTTCAGTCCTGTCAGTTTTCTGAAATGGCCACACTGCTTGTAGTAGTAGACTGTATGATTAGGATTAAGAATTTTTCTTACTATTTGTTGTATTTAAAATGGAAATATTTGCAAGTCTTCTCTGAATGGAACTATACCTTGGACTGCTCTTGAACCTGCATTATGTCATCAGATCCTTACATCTATCTTCTATTGAGGTCAACAGTAGCTGAGCAAGCTAAACTGATGGTTAGTTTTGGTCCTGACCTGAAGCATAAATCATAAAATACAGATTCTTAATTAGGGAGAAGAACCCACTACCCACCTTAGAACTGTTATAAGTTTTTGTGCATTTCCCACTAACTATTCTATGTTATCTTTTGCCCTTTTTTTAATCCGTATGAGATATCACTTACTACACTTTAAGATGAATTAACAGTTCCCCAACATGGCCACTCATACACCTACAGTGCATACATTCTTCCTCAGCCAAAGTTCTCCAGCAGGCTGGTACATTGTGCGTTGCCTAAGACCTTAGAGTATGTTTTTGCTTATTTTTGTAGTGGCAGTGCAGTAGCAGAGAAAGTGAAGTTCTTAACAAGTGACCTTGAGAGGATAAAAGATCATTTCTCATCATTGCTTCCAATGTTTATGCTCGGCGCGGTTCCAGTCGGTGAGACATCTGTGATAAAGTTCTCTGGTTGTCAATCACATTTAATTGCCGCACGTAGCTCCGAACATCCTGATGGTTTTTATTAGTTAGGGCTGCATCAGGATCTGGCGAAAGAGAAATGATGTAGGATTGATACACGTAAATGGACAAATGCCTGAACAAAATGCACAACTCTTTACAAGCTGTTACAGGAAGGACTAGATCCTGGTGAGTTAAGAAGGAAATATTTAGAAATTGCTCTCTTTGAAACCTTTCCTCTATATCTGATGGTCTTTCTGGTTACTACCCCCACAAATTAACTTTTCTCTTCGATATCCTTGGCTACTTTTACTAAAACTGATGGTCCTTGGTTACAGTTTTACACATCACCTTATCAGGCATTAGCTATAAATTGTACAGCTAATAAGTACAATTTAAAACTGCTCATTTGCTTTTGAACCAGCATCTTTCACAGATCCAAAATTAGGTAATTGATTTAAGCCTCTTTTCATGCAATATTCTCATTTCTAGCTTAGTATTAAATATTTGCAACAATGTAGTGCTTAGTGGCTGCCCCATTCAAGCCACAGAATTTACTACCTGTTTACATCACTTAGCATAACCACATTATACCTACTCCAGCAGAAGTTATGGAATACTACCGAGTTAAATTCTAAATATCTTCAGTCTCACAGGGAACAGCTCACAGTGTAATGTAATATGTGCAAGGCAACTTAAATTCAACTAAAAAATTATACTGATGCATCTACACTGCATTACACATACACACACAAAAAGCATGGAATTTAGATCCAGTAGATCTATATACTGACATTTTGTTATATCATGCATAATGGAGATCTGCTTCCATTTCTAAGTATGTGGAGGTATCGCCCATGCTTAATACATCAACATTAAAAACACAAATCCAGAAAATCCTGGATTTTGGAGGAAAAAACATCTCTCTTAATTTCTACAATTCTACAAAAAATTCGACAGATCTTCTACAGATAAGCTTTGACTCATATGGAAATAAACTAATTTTTATAAAAATATAGTTTTATATTACTTATTCTGTTATTTGAATAAAAGGAAGAGGAAGGGTGCTGTGAGTCAAAATGGATGATGTGCTGAGGAAATGTGACTGAAACTGACCATACACCTCAATGGGATGAGAACCACAGAGGAGCCTGTTTGACCATATAGCTCATCTTAAATGACTTCAAGCAAGTTATGGTAATTATACTGAGAAACAGGTTTTAAATTCACCACCTTATGCAGTTATGTCATTTATAAAGGTCATGTCTCCAGACAGGTTTCATATTTAAACAGCATTTATCCAAGCAAGTATCTACGTGCTCCTACCTGCTAGACTTATTTCAATCACTTCAGAATCCAATGGCTAATTTCAGCTGGCTCTAAATATGACAGATAGGTAGAGACCTCACAGATATACAGCTCTTTCACGTGCATGGAAAAGAGATAGAGAAGAAGGGGTTTATCCGAGCTTCCTGAAGGATATTTCACCCCGTGAAACATCACAGGATGCGAAGGATCACTGGAAAGCAGGCTCTCCAGTTCTGGTACACACAGAATTAGTTGTAATTACTGTAGCTACTGATGATAATGGCGAGGGCACAGATGTTGTAATACACTTACTGAAAGACTGGCTTCGGCAGAATTTCACTGTCCTGACAGTGTTGGCAATCATGCGCTGGAAGGAAAAGATGGGATGCAATCAGAGAACAAGCACTGTATTTCACCATCATTTAAATGAAGCACCTAACTGTGCCTGAATGTGAAGACATATGCCAATAAAAGCAGTCATATGAATGAAAATATAATTTTAATGCTGATACTTTCATATATGGGGTGTGATTTGCATTTACACAGGCTTTAAATAAGCGTGAGTATAATTTACATGCGCTCAGAGAACTCTTTCCCTTGTCTGAATGCTGTAAAAGGCCCTAAGTAAGCACCTTCAATGTGCATTTCTTTGATAACATCTTACCATATTAAAATGTAAAAGGAACACCCTGGAGTATATACACGTTAATTTAAAGACCATCAGCTCCTAACAGCAAGGCCATTTCTAGAATATATTCAGCAATTAAAGAGCTTTCACCTTTTATATAAACTCGAGTTTAAAACGCAGTCCTTCTGGAGGATGACAATGTAAATGAGCACGAGAGGGCGATTCCACTGGCAGAATGCTCAGCTCACAGGTGAGAAGGCCACTGTCAGTGCTGTGGCCGGCAGCCAAGTTTCATAAACAGACCTGTTACACAGTGTTACTTTGCATAAATGTATCTAACTCAGCATGAAAAGCGCATTCACTTCTGGTGGACCCTTCTACTGACAATTCACCAAAAAAAAAAAGCAGAAGTCACTTCAGTCCTTCTTGGCTGTGCTTCCTCTTCAGCGAAACAGACATCATTTCATTCAAATTCAGTTTCAATCAGTGCACTTGCTGTGATAAATCAGATGTTATTTAACAACAGCTTTTAAGAAAGGAAATTAGGTAAGTCAGAAAGCAAAACATTAGTTCTGGACTAATTAGAATTTTAACTGGTTTCTGTGATTAGCACCACAGAATTAATACACCCACCAGTATGGGGCAGAATTATGCCCTAAATAATGTCAAATAAACTGAAACTTCAGCACTTAGCTAGATAGTTTGATTCAATCCCTGTTATAAGGACAACATTTGTTTCAGTTTCTTTTGCTTAGGTTGAGAAAAAGTAGAGGAGGGAAATGCTATCCTCTATCAGACTCTAATGTCTGTGTTCCAACACAGCTACATCTTCTAACACAGCGCACTCTCATCAGGCTGCCTCACACATTATGGAAATTTTGTGTGAGATGAACAAGTTAGTTAGTCATAAGCCCTCACAAAATGGAATTATATATCTCTTACTAGTGAACAATAAAGCTTGGGGCATATGCTCCTCTAAATTCATTATAATCCTAAATAAAATCATAATTATAATCTTAAATGAAAATGTTACAAATTAAATAAGTTTGTGAAATCTGTCATTCCAGAAGTGGGAAGCACCAATTCCTTACATGCACACTGCATAATCTCAGACATTTTAATGTACTGTCAAGCATACAAAAATGGTTTGGTTGGTGGGCATAAGAAACACTACTGATAGATCCCTTACTAAATGTTTGTGGATTACACCTTGTATTATCAAATGAAACTCATCTAAAATATGTTAATTCCAAAACACACTTTCCCCAAAGATCTAGGGAATCTGGATATGGATCTGCTTATGCTGTTCCTAAAGTTCTGTGTATCTACATGTATAATTGAAGTAAGAGAAAATTTTATCCTATGGCAATTTTCACACCTCTTCCAGCCATTATTACTATGCAGATTTTCTAAGGCACTTACCTTGCAAACATTCTCACAGGTGCTTAGCATTCAGCACGTGAATAAACTCCACTGACTTCAATGGGACCTCTTAAAAACCCCAGGTAACTGGGATAACTGAGACAGAGCACACTGCATGGAACAGTGCAGGTTTTTCAGTCTAACCCGATCAAATGTAAATCGAAACAACACGAGCATATGAACATGACTGTTTCACACCTCTGGAGCTTCATATTTGGCTCTGTTACGTGATGCTGCTGTTTTGATTTATAGCAGTTCAAAAAATACTCACCTACAATAACTGTTTCAAGGAGAGATCATAAAGTTGAACTGCACCAGCCAACCTGATGAAGTTTCAAGACTGCCTAGCTTCAAAGGAAGCTTTGCTAAGGACACTTCATTTTTAGGAAGATAGCTAGTTCTGCTTGATGTGCTTACTAGATGGATTGTTAATACACACCCTAATTTTTCATGCCTGTAAGTGTTTAGGTTTTGAAGCCTTATAATACTCTTTGGAGCTATTATTATTTAGCTTCATATATGAAAACTTAGATTTATCAAAAAAAAAAGTGTTCTTTGGAATAATTTTACTCTTTTTTTTCTTGTGGGGAATTTGTTCTCAAAAGAAGAACATTCAGAATAAATACTGTAATGCAGTACTGTACTGAAAGAAAAATTATGGGTGTGTAGTGAAGGTTTTTAAAAAAAGTTTTTGCTTTTTTCAAATTTGCCATTATGTGGGCTCTTCTAGGCAAGGAA